>NC_056624.2:228891772-229191772 GCF_002870075.4 Lactuca sativa
ACCGAAGGTGTCTAAAATCCAAAAAACATATCTAAAATTTCAAATCCCCCTCTTTCTTCTTTCATCCTCGGAGAGAAACATTCACCACAAGTGCCATCTTTATCTCATATCTTCAAGCACAACACCAACTATCTTCCACTCAAGTGATCATCAACCAACCAACGAATTATAAACCCTAAATCAACGTGTCACTATTCGACTACCAACAGTGAGTCTATTTTAACTTAATGAAGACGTAAATTGCAACTTCCCCTGTTTCAGAGAGCCCTGATTGAATCTTGTGTTGATGGAGAAATTGGTATTCGCTAAAGAGCTTCACGCTCGGTTGATTAAAACTCATCTCAACACTGACTCATCATCGATATTTCCCGTAATCCAATCCTATTCTCTTCAGCCAAGTAAATTGCAGAAAACCCTTTTCATATTTGACCAAATTGAAAGACCCACTTTATCTATTTGGAACATTCTGATTCGATGCGTCGCGCAGAGCGATCGTCCTGTTTTTGCACTTCATTTGTTTGATGAAATGCGCGACCGTGGATTGATAGGAAATAACCTGACCTCTATCTATGTTTTAAAAGCTTGTGGTCGTGCTCAAGATGCTAGCTATGGAGGGAAAATTCACGCACATTCGTTTAAGATGGGGTTCAGATCGTATCTTTATGTTTGCAACTCACTAATTCATATGTATGCTTCATGCAAGCGGTTGGAATGTGCGAAGAGAGTGTTCGATGAAATGCCTGAGAGAGACTTGGTTTCTTGGAACTCCATGATTTGTGGGTATAGTCAATCTAACAGATATAAAGAGGTTTTACGTCTTTTTGATCTTCTCCAAGAAGCTGATCTGATCGCTGATTCAGTAACAATGGTGAAGGTTATATCAGCATGCATCAACATAGGTGACAAGAGCATTGGATTGTCCATGGCTAAGTACATTAAAGATAATACCATTAAAATGGATGTTTACCTTGGAAACACTTTAATCGATATGCATGGAAGACATGGTTCAATGGATTTAGCTCGTGAAGTATTTGATGAAATGGAGGAACGAAATGTGGTTTCCTGGAATGCCATGATCTCAGGTTATGCAAAAGCAGGCGACTTGACCGATGCACGGAAGCTATTTGATAAAATGCCAAAAAGAGATGTCATTTCATGGACTACTATGATCACTGGTTACTCTCAAAGTTCTCAATTCTCTGATGCATTAACTCTCTTTATCGACATGATGAACACAAACATTAAACCTGATGAAATCACAGTTGCTAGCGTGCTCTCTGCTTGTGCTCATCTAGGCTCAATCGATATGGGCAAATCCGTCCATGACTACATTTGTAAAAACAACATAAAACAGGATTTATACGTTGGGAACTCTTTGATCGATATGTACTGTAAATGTGGTTCAACAGAGAAGGCATTGGAAGTGTTTGGAGAAATGGAACACAAAGATTCAGTTTCCTGGACCTCAGTCATTTCAGGACTTGCTGTGAATGGAAATGCCAATTACGCCCTTGACCTCTTCTCCAAGATGAACACTAAGCCAACTCATGGAACATTTGTAGGGGTGTTGCTTGCTTGTGCTCATGCTGGCATGGTGGATAAAGGTTTGGAGTATTTTGAGAGCATGAAAAGGGAGTATGGATTGCATCCAGAAATGAAACATTATGGATGTGTGGTTGATATGTTGAGTAGATCAGGTGATGTTGAAAGAGCATATGAGTTTATGAAAGAAATGCCAATGGATCCAGATGTGATAATATGGAGGATGTTACTAGGTGCTTGTAGGCTTCAAGGAAACATAGTCATAGGAGAGATTGCCACTAACAGACTCCTTGAATTGGATCCTGATAACAGCGGGAATTATGTTCTTTCATCAAACATTTATGCAACTGCTGAGAGATGGGATGATGCTATGAAAATGAGAAATTTATTAAAAAAAGGCCATGTGTTCAAACCATTAGGCTGGAGTTCTACACAAGTTTAAGACAATCTCGGATACAAAACATACATTACAAAAGTATACATATAAGAAAACTTAATGTAATATTTATTGTCTAGTCCCTATACAAGACAACATACTTTAACAAATCAGCCTCAAAGATTAAACATAACCTTAATTGCATTACCACCCTGAGCACTTGTTTCAAATGCTTTCTCCACATCTTGTTGTGTAAACTTGTATCTGTGAGTTATAAGTGGCATCACATCAATCTTTTTGGTTCTCAGAAGCTCGATACATAGTGGCCATGTGTTTCTGTATCTAAATATCCCAATAACATCAATTTCCCTGTCATCAAACATTCATGTCATCAATTTCTCTGTGTGTGTGTGTGTGTGTGTGTGAAGTAAAATGTAAATGAAAGAACCTTGAAGCTGCAGCAACCAAAGGGATGGTCATCTGAGTTTGTCCCAATCCCACAAGGCAGACTTTACCACCAGCCCGGGTGGCATTCAGAGCCGTTGACATTGTTTTATCAAACCCAACACAGTCAAAGCTTATGTCCACACTCTCACCCATGGCTTCAAAAATCATTGTTGTTTCCTTTTCTATATCCTGTCCAATAAAATAAACAAACGTACATTAATTAAAGACTTGATAATTTATTTAAATATAATATCTTGAAATTTTTCTTTAAAAAAAAAAAAAAAAAAAAACCTGGATGTTTTTTGAGACTTGAATGGTGGCATCTGCACCAAGGTCCTTTGCGAATGATAATCGAAGTTCATCGACGTCAGCAACTATGATTTTGGGTGCTCCAAATGCACGGGCTGCCAGCATGGTTACAAGCCCAATAGGCCCAGCTCCAAAGATCAACACTTTAGTATCTGGGCTCACATTGGCCCTTCTACAAGCATGTACACCAACGCTAAGTGGCTCACACATGGCACCTTCTTCCAAGCTCACATTATCAGGCAACTTAAACACCAGATTTTCAGGATGAATCACCTGTGAATTATTATTCTTTAGATATATTCTGCATTTAGCAACAGGAGATTAACTAGGTTTACCTGATTTGCAAGAGCGCCGTTGGTTGGGGGAGAACCGAAGAACTTCATCTTTTTGCATAAATTGTAGCTTCCATTTTTGCAAAGATTACAGCTTTGGCAACTGATACCAGGCTCCAGGGCTACTCGATCACCCACTGCTACACTTTTCACGTTGTGCCCGATTTCTTTGATGATTCCAGCACATTCATGTCCGATTACCATTGGTTTTTTCACTATGAAATTTGCAACTCGCATGTTCTAAATAATCAAATCGTAATCGATGAACTGAATTAATTAAGCATCTGTCTGGGATACGAATTAGAAGGGAGGTTTACGTTTACGTACCTTGAAGTGATGAACATCACTCCCACAAATTCCGAGAGCCTTGATCTCGACTTTTACATCGTTAGGGCCTAAATCGTTGAACAAAAATCAAGTGTAAGAAGATTCTGTAGAATGTTTTACCCTGTTTGCATCTTAAGTTTTGTAATTGGAGTGTAGAGTATTTTGATTCAATTTTTGTTGCAGGTGAAATGATTGGGAAAGAAGAAGAACCTAGAGGAGGAAGATGATAAGGTTGAATTTGCAGGTTCTTGATTCCAAGAAGCCAAGCTGCCATGTTCGTTTCTTCACCACCTTCATTCTCATTCTCTTGTGTGTGGCTGTGCATCATCTTTCAGAAAGCAGCAGTCCAACTGTCGAAGTTGATTAGTGGTTGGTTTGATTTGAAGTTTTGGACATGATAAACCTTTTTCTCACGACTACTAATCATTGAGACGAAAAATCAAAAAGTACACGAGAATAATGTGTACCTCATCTCCAGCTCCACTGTAAATCAGAAAGTAAGCTCATTGATATTTTATTTTGGCTATAATAATATTACAACAAATATAAAATAGCGTAATTTATTATTTTATAATAAATTTTATTTTAGAGATTAATGTATTACATAAGTTAAAAAAAAAAAAAAATTAAAATACGAAGCTCTAAACTTTTGAGAAATTTGATTTATAAAAAAAATATTGAATTATTATAATTAAAGTGTATTTTTCTCTTTTAAATTAAAAAAAATAATAATTTAGATAAATAAACAAAGAAAACTAATCGGACATTAATTTTGAAATTTTGAAATTAGAAAGAAATTTTTTTAATAAAATTGATATCATACAACTAGTTGACTAAGGAAAGAAATTAAAGAATATACGAGAATGAGATATATCTACTCTAATAAATAAATATGTTTTTTTGTCATATGTCACGCTCATTCAATTTGTTAAATGTCATTTTGTGGTTATTTTGAATTAATTTATTTTGTATATGTCATTTGATTGGTTTTTTTCTGTTTTAATAAATTTTACATAATACTTTAACGTAATAAATACAATAAATATAATAATAAATGAATATCAATTTCATTAATGAATTTATCTTCTTATTTCAAAATTCTCAAATTATAGCTTATTGGTTTATTTTGTTTATTTATTTAAATTTAAAAGATAAACAAATCAATTTTAATAATTCATTATTTTTCTTATTTTTTTATAAATTCAAAGTTCTTAAATATTTAAACCTTTATATTTATTTTTTTTAATTAACTCATATAATATATGGATCTTATACCTAGTATGTTATAAATCCAAACCTATTTTTTCATATTAACTTAAAGTGGACCAGGTACATGTAAGTAATATGTCTAAGAGAATTATTAGTTAAATTCACTATTTCATCCCTCTTATGTGGGACAATGTTCTACTTAATTAAATCCCAACAATAACAAATGAAAGGATAAATTAGTTTTTTGTACATTATGATACTATATGTTTTCGATATTCTTAATCTATAATCTACTAATAAAAATCAGATAAAATTCTTTTTTGAAAAACAAAGAGGTATCAAAGAACCCGAGATAGACGCTAATAAAAGTTGATGATATTATATACTTTTTGATAAGCGTAAATTAACAGGGATCCGGATTTTCACAATAAAAATTGTATGAAAATGTAAAAGAAAAAGTTATAAAAAAAAAAAATTATACCGTTGCAAAAGTATGAAATTCCCTAACCCCGAGCTTCATTTATGGCGTCTCATCGCACTTTTACCACCTCATCTCCCCTGTCAGTTATCGGCCGTCGGATAGATTAACTACAATCGCCGACCTCTCTTCCATCCTCACGTGGCCACCGGAGAAGACGTTGTCGCTCTAATGTCACCGTCATAGATCGTCTCTCCCATCTACCCTATAAATGTCGGTCTACTGCTTGTCCATGTCAACGGGAAGACGCTGCCACTTATGACTTATCTCGCATCTCCTCTTTGACTGCCGGTCTGATCCCATCTTCATGTGGCCATCGGAAAAAGAAGCCACCGCCCACCGGTTTTATATTACTGTCATAGATCATATCTCTCATCTCCCTTGTCATTACCGGTATCTCTCCTAATACACGACTCACCCCGATCTGTCTAAGTCACCACCGTCGCTTGTGTTAGCCCCATTTTGTTATCATCATCCTAACTTCAAAACTGGTAAAGTTATTCTTAATTGCAAAAAATATTGCCAGATTGATATGTATGCGATGAACAAATATATTGTTAAAAATGTTGCAGCCAAACAAATATTTTCTTATAACATGGTTGCATTGGATTTGGATTTTGTTTAACTTTTTTAGTGTTCCGATGTACAAAATTTTATTAGAACGCTTCTGTTTCAACTTTTATGTTTTATATAACATAAAGGAACTAGCTATGAATTTTTTACTAAATTAATCGTTAGGAAGGAGTCCTAATAATGGTGACGGTGGTGCACGGTTGGAGATCTTGGAGAGGTGGGGAGTACGTGAAATATGGTTAATTTTTCATTTTACCATACGTTAACGGAAAAAAATAAACATCAATAGAAAATATGCAATAAATGTAACCTTTAGGGACATTCCAAGCTAAAAAGAAAAATTAGAGTCTAATCGTTCAAATTGCCTAATAATTTACTCAATAAATCTCACTTTATGGACATTTCAAGCTAAAAAAAGTAAGGTTTAAGGCTATCCGGTATCCTTACAACATATATAGGCATGAAAACAATTTCATACCATCAAATACCCTTTCACAACAAACTCACTATACATTTGGTATGGTAGTGAACAACCAATGAAGAAGAGAGAGGGAAAGAAAAGGAAGAGAGATCGACACAAATGCGTTGGTGATCTTCCGTGGTGGCCACCACTCCACAACACATCCACTATGCTTTAAGGTAGGGGTGGAATTGGTACGGTGCCAATTCATTTTTCTCTAAACCGTGTACCGTACCAACTATAATTGGTATAAAAAAATTTCTACCGGTACCGTACCAAGTATACTTGGTACCAATTTATTTGGCTACCAACATGTTTGGTTGGTACAAATTGATAATGGTATATACCAACTTTTTTTAATTTTCTATTGTAACATTTAAAAATAAGAAAAGACATATGTTTAGTATAGAAATTAGTTACGTAGTTCTTTTTGTTTACAAAAGAATTCTACTAAAATAAAGACATCGAGATTTTAGTGTTTAGTATAGAAATTAGTTACATAGTTCTTTTTGTTTACAAAAGAATTATACTAAAGTAACGTTTTAATTTTGTGATTTAACGTGGTAATAACTATCGACTAATACAATCAAATGACTAATATAATGTTATTAAAACTGTAAACACGAAACACAATTAATAGTTGAACTATATGATTTCATTTATATATATATATATATATATATATATATATATATATATATATATATATATAATAAATTGGTTGGTACGGTATTACCATGGTATTCAAATTTTTGTACCATTACCATACCAACATTGATCATTGGTACGGTACTACCAACCAAACATGTTGACTACCAAATATATTGGCTACCAAGTTTATTGGTTCGGTTAGTAACATGTTGGTTGATTTTTCGTGGTACAATTTTGTCAGCCCTACTTTAAGGTGGTGTTCACTAGTGGAAATCCCTTCCACATAGGATACCTACGCGTGATGAAACCCCCATACCGAATGGCCTAATTGTGCAAATCGCCTAATAATTTACTCAAGATATTATTAAATTCTTTGATTATTTTATAGATTTTACAAAAAAAAAGGTCCCTTCAGTTTAATGTGTTTGTTATTAGATAATGATTTGAGAGGGTAACGTATTTTAACTTTTGATCACATTTGGTCACTAAACTTTTTTTCATGATATATTGACCCATGAACTTGTTGAAACGTGTAAATATTACCCTTATGACCGCTTTTGGCCGGTCATAAAGGTAAAATGTGAACAATTTCAAATAATTCAAAGGTAAATCAAGCACAAAAAACAAATTCAATGACTAAATGTGAACAAAATTAAAAATTTGTTACCCTTTCATGTCATTATCCCATAAATAGTTCTAAATGTTATTAAGGATGAGCACAAGCGAGATATAGAGGCCACAAAAGTGAAGATGTTGTACTAATCGTGTGATATACCTTTATTGTATAAAGTACTAGAAACAACACTTAGAAATGCAGTAGGAGCAACTTCAATCACAAAGAAATTGAAAGACAAAAAAAATATGATGATTTCATATATATATATATATATATATATATATATATATATATATATATATATATATATATATATATATATATATATATATATATATATACTAGGTACGTTTTGAGGCCCGTGCAAAACACGGCCCATGGAGGATAATTTGGGCACTTTTTGGATTGTCACATGTAATCGCTATTATATATAGGTAAGGAATTCCAAGCATATGGCTATTATTAGTAAGGAGATGGAAGTACATTGATATTATGGGCAAGGAAAGTATATCACATTGCTATTAGGGATAAGGAAATGAAATTACAATGGTATTACAAATAAATTATTTCTTAACAACCAACCAAGAATGAGAGTCGTGATGTCGGCCTCTGGTAACAAATAAGTTATTGTTTTATTGAAATCCACCATCGATTTCATATAATTCATAACATAACAAGTTGTTGGGGGAATATTACCACCATGTATAGATCTGGAAGTTTCTCCCTTTATAACATTCTGAAACTCTACAAATGTCTCGATGACTGCCGTGCATAGTCTAAGTATAACTCCCTCGTCATTCCCTGTTGTAGCTAAGATATGCACTCCCGATGCATTTTGTAAGTAGATTTTGTAAAGTAACAATTCCTCAATAAGATGAATTAAACGTACGACGATGTAGTACATTGATATGGAAGTATGATGTTGTAATACGAAAATAAATACATGGACGTCTTGAAGACTTATCAGTTAGACAGTTAATGCTTCTTCACAAAGTTTCTAACTCTACTTGAGACACCAATGGGCTGCAATGTAATAGAATAATGCCTAAAATTGATTAGCTTTGTCTCCTGTGTTGCGGTTAAGTAACACAATTTTCTGTCAGAATGAAAGTTTAACCTGCAGTATTTTGTATAACATTAAAGAAAAAAACAAATAATTCATCTAAGGCTATTGAGGTAAAACACAGTCTGATCCACTCACAGGCTGTCTAACAAAGTCTGGTCTGATTTGATCTAAGGCAGCATGTTAAATGTATGTTGTGATTTTGGAATTCTGGAAACGCCCGGTTGATCTGGTCAGATCTATTTGTTTAGACATTTTTGAAAGTAAATAACTCTATCTAACTTCATTATAAACTTGATATACATTATAAATTTCCTATAATTTATGATCTTTACATTTTTATAGAATGTTAAGCATTATGTATTTATTAATTAAAATTATAAAAACAAATGAAATGTATAACAATTATTAGAAAAAACAAGAACTACAAAAGGCATGGAATTACTAAAATATTTTTCAAGATGAAACAAAAATAAAAATGAAAAAAAATATTGAAATATCAGTCCAATCCTGGTCCGGTCGAAAAAAAAAATTGTTTTAGTGAAATGTCAGTCAAATGTGTGAAGAGATTTAGGTCCTGTGCTATATCTTTATCGTCTTATTTCACATGTTCTTATTCTGTGGTGCTATTTTTAATGTTTTTTTGTTTGTGAAGTATCACCGGAGGGTGTGGGAGGGACTCTTCCCTCACTTTTGGTGAGCCATACCCCTATTTCCCCCACTTTTCTTTCTCTCACCTAAAAGCCAAGGAATGGGTGGGTAGCTCTTCCGTCACTTTTTTTTTGTTTTTAATATATTTCATACATATATTATACTCATTTTGTAGGAAATTAAAAACCATGAATTTTAATATATTTTTATATTCTTATAGTAGGTATATAGTTTTATAAATATTAAAAAAGATTTAAAAAAAAAAAAAAAAAAAAAAAAAAAAAAAAAAAAAAACTGGGCAATGAGAAGAGGAGAGAGAGTGCGGCACCCCCTCCCCCCACCTCTTTTCCCGCACTCCTTTCCCTCACCCACGGAGTGGTGTTCAAGAGGGGAGGGAAGCTTCCCTCACCCCACTCCGTCCGGCCTAAAGGAAGAAATCTGCCTAAACTTATAAGAGATAGAGGACTACTAAAACTTATATTAGGACATGATGCTTGAAATTTCCATTAACATATATAATAATGAAATATTCATCTCCTAAGTTAAAACATTGAATATTTTCCAAAATAAGTCTTATTTTAAACACCAGATTGTATATTTACAAATCACAAGCATAGCAACATGTTAAAGTTGATTCATTTTTTATTAACATAATGTTTATTTGATTCTTTTTTTTTCTAATATATTCATATGATTCTTTGATCCATTACTGTTTTCCACAAAATTAACGAACTGCCAACCCTGCATTGCTTGATATCTTTTATACGCCACAACAGCCATGAAGAAGCTGAAAAAATCAAATTAAAAATGCACGTTGTTAACAGGTGAGAATTGCCAATATGCTATATTATGTTAAAAAGGTAAATCATTTATCAATAAAGAGACATTAGGCCAATCCAACCATTAACTAAAGGCAACAACAAAAAGATAAGTTGAGCCCACAATAATTATATTATCTAAAACAAAAAATGGGAGATTACATATCACGATATATAACTATATCACCACATAACAGTAGGTCTAATTGGACTAAAAAGGAATAGTAACTAAAAGAAGTATGAGACCAATACTACAAGTTATTTACACGTTTTTCTCATTGCAATTTGCATACTTGTCGAACAAAACACTAAAAGTATATTCTTGAATAACAAAATATAAAAAAAACAATAAAAAATTCAAGAGAAGATTAAAGACAACAGTAGTTATCTGATAAGAGAGAAACCAAAAATTCAAAAGCCAGATAGTAATTGAAATGAATTTCATGTTAAATTCATTGAACTCGATGAAAAGTTTTGAAGGCTTGCAAATACTTCAACATTAGCATGTACGGTAAGTCGGTAACAGAAACATGATATACTTTCACATACTTTACAAAGCAATCCGCCTTTACACTGTAAAACAAAAGGGTTATTTTTTTAGCTTTTTTGTTTTCTTGAATATAAATTGGGGATATCACCAAAAAAGGTCATAACAATGAGACCAAAAGTTTCTTACATATGCTCAAACAGGTTGTTTCAATGGAATATCCTTCAGATAAAAAAATACATACACATAATATTTGTTTCCCTTTTCAGAAAGGAAACATTCAAACAACAACAGTCGTGAAACAAATATGATATATCTTCAAAATACATGCTATAATTACAAAAAATTGAAATGAAATATAACAACAATAAGAGAAGAGCTAACCTCCACTTCTTTCATGAAGGGTTTTTGGCGAAGAGGGTTCTTCTTAAGACCTCTATTGATGTCTTCACCCAAACCCTTCAACAAAACCTTCTTCACAATATCTTCACACTACTAGAAAAACAGCCTTTTACGACGCTCATTGTGCGTCGTAAAACACTCAGACAACGCGCAAATGCGCGTCAAGAAAGGCCATGTCATAAAGAGAGACGACGTGTATTTACGACGCACGGTTATGGCACGCAATGCGTATCAAGGAAGGCCATGTCATAAAGGAAGACGACACGTATTTGCGTGTCGTAACCTTATGATGCGCGTGTTTATGGCACGCAATGCGTATCAAGGAAGCCCTTGTCAAGAAATGTCATGTCATAAATGAAGATGACACACATTTTTGCGTATCATAATTTTAAATGTTCTAAAAAACTATATATTTATATATTTATTAATAGAAATAAAATATCATATACAAAAAATACAATCCATTGCATAAAATTTAATGTCATACAATTCTATTTCTTACAATATCTAAATTTGCATCTAATGTATTCTATACATCAAATTCCAACTAAGTAAAGTTGCATCTTGCCTTTCATAATTCTTTAAGATATATGGATAAGAAGTTGTACATTGGCCCATCTCACTCATGAATGACTTAGCCAAATTCAACTCCAAGTCTTTACTGCATCTTGCTGATAATGCTGCAAGATTTGAATAAAATGGCTTCATATTCCTTTCTTCCATCAACTTTACCTGATGCACAAAATACATGAAACAAACTACAAGGTCTTTATCCACTAAAATCAACAAAACATACAAATTGCAAACAAGAAATAAAACCTCAAATTTTGTTACATCAAAGTTCAAACACATACCCACAAAGAACACTAGTTGTCCATGGAACAACCTTGCGATATTCTGCCCACACCTCTTTGTATTTATGTGCGCATCTGGATTTGTCTCTTCTCTCTCGCCAGATCAGCAGAATCAGAAGATAAATTGGATAAAAATATGGAACTGGAGAACTGCAATCACATGCTTCATATTATAATATCATATATAGTAGTTGACTTTTCAAGTCAAAACAAATAAATTTAAATTTAAGTAGAATGGTATAATAAATAAATAAATTTAAATTTTTGCAAATTTACCTAATCACACAGGGTAAGCTGAAGGATAGTGCCAATAACAGATATCCAAGGTAATTGCAATGCCTTGCTATTCCCCTTCGTAAATAATAATTAAAAAAATATATTATTGTGCATTTAAAAAGGTAGTAGGAATGAAACAAATAATGATTAGAAACTAAAATATTGATGAAATGTATGTATGTCATGCATAAGAAATGATATTATTATTATTATTGTAAAAATAAAACAGGAAAGGAAAGGAAAGGTGACTACTGACCTTAACATGTGTATTAGGAACAAAAGCAGCTTGGTCCCACGTTGTAGCAGTTGATGTTATCCTATATCCACCATTCCATCTTCTATGAATACCTTCACTTGGATACAAAAAGTCCAACTCCACAACCTGAATCAATTCACATCAATGTTTCGTGTGTTGAACCTTAGAAGCCAGCTATAAACCTGCTTCCATTGGTCCAAATGATGTGTAAATGACATATGGAACCATGGTATAATATTATAAGCAAATCTAGTTAGTGCAAATGTATTAAAGTCTTTAGTTGTTGCTCAAACCATCATCCAAGGCTCCCATTATGAGAAACGTTATCAAAAAATTAAAACCCCTACAAAACCCAAATCAGGTCCAATCCAAGATTTAAATATATACTCCAAACCCTTTAAGTAAAAACATCAAAAAAATCAAAATCACCAGTTCAGAAATCAGAAGAATATATCAAAAAACAACAAACCAGTCAAGTAGAAGCACTTTTTGGAGCACCAGCATTCTTCATGGTATCTCTAGAAGTTGTTTTGTAACACCCAAAGTCTGGAAGGCCAAGAAAGGAAAGAAAAACCTAATTTTAAGGGACGACTCGGCGAGTCCAAGGAGGAACTCGGCGAGTTTGAGCGGGATCCGAGTCGAGGAGTAAGTGACCGACTTAGCGAGTCAGCCAAGGAGACTCGGCGAGTCTGGTCTAGGCGAGGAAAACCCTAAATCCGGGACTTGGAGCCTATTTAAACGTCTCATTCTCTCCCTTAGGGTTCCTTTACTGCCTCTTTCACCCAGAACATCAAACCCTAAGCCCCATTGTTGCTCATTCAAGCTTCCAAGCCATTTTTGGGTGATTTGAATGAAGAAGAAGGAGGGGAATCATTGAAGCTTCAAGGATTGGACTTAGATCTGAATATTAGGGAAACTTTCTGAGTTATTGAAGGTATTAAGTCGTTTCCCTCCTTTAGATCTATTATGGTTGTGAGTTTTGGGGGCTTTTTAGCCATGATTAGCTATCCTTTTGAGTTAGAAGCCAGATCTGAAGTTGCTACTTCGGATTTAAGCATATTATGGTCTTGAGAAGCATAAAGTATTTGTCCTTGAGTTGATTATGGAGCCTCCTTGCCTTTAACCCTAGTTAAGGTGTATTTAGCCTAGATCTCCTTCTCTACACGTAAAGTTTGCAACTTTACGTGAGGAATAGGCTTGGGAAGGGTAGATCTACAGTTTGGAGTCCATGCATGACTCAAAAGTCCTCTGCATGTATGAAGATTTGAATGGACTCGGCGAGTAGCATGAAGATTTGGAGGAACTCGACGAGTGGGATGAACAGCTCATCGAGTCGGATGAAGTTGGGCATGAACTCGGCAAGTTGGAAAACAACTCGGCGAGTCTGTTGAAGGTTGTCTTGGACTCAGTGAGTCTGTTCTTGGAGTCGGCGAGTCAGGTCGCGAAACCCCAAACCCTTCGAGTTGAGACTCGAATCGGTGAGTCGAGTGGAGACTCATTGATTTGGACAGGTCAGGACTCGGGAAATCGGTAGACTCGGCGAGTCATGGACTGACTCGGCGAGTCGAGTTGCGAATGGAAGGACTCTGAACATATGAACTCGGCGAGTCAGTAGGGTGACTCAGCGAGTAGGGTTGACCTGGAAGGTTGACCTTGACCAAGACCTTGACTTTGACCAGAGTTGACTTGATTGTCTTTCGGGAGTCAATTAGACTCAGTGTTGCATTGATATTGGTAGCTCGGGGAGCGAGCGGAGCAGGAGTTCAGAGAGTTGTCAGGCAGCAGCTAGTGGGATCATCAGCAGGTTCAGCCAGTGCAAGTGAGTTTCCCTTTTGTGTGAATGGGTCTACGGACACAATGTCGATCCATGTAGTTATGAGTAGAAGACCCGGGGGTTAGCCCTAGGCGCAGCATGCTAGTATGATATTCAAGACGAGGTCCAATGATAGCGGGCGGGTGCCCAAGGAATAGTTTATGTGATAGTTTATACTTGTTGTCTGTGTGATACTTGTATGTGCCTGGTAGGGAGGTGAGTGTGGGCGAGGTCCCGTAACTCACTAATAGCAGAGTGTAGATGGTGTTCCATATCTCATTAGCAGCAGATCAGGGGCGAGGCCTAAGTTAGGGAAGGAGTGAGGGTGGGTTGGGCCTGTACCTCACTATCAGCAGGAGTATGGACGGGGTTCCATGACTCATCAGTAGCAGGACAAGGGCGAGGCCCAGAGACAGGCGAGGCCTTAGGACAAGATCCGTTATTATGTGTTTAGCTTATGTGATGTGATATGTTTATGTGCTATTATATGTTAGCGGGCGAGGCCCTGTGACATGCGAGGCCTAAGTGAAACAGATATGTATCCGAGCGGGGCTCGAAGCCAGGCGAGGCCTGGAGCGGCGGGGCCGTTGTATCGGGCGAGGCCCAGGATAGCAGGCGTGGCCTAGTATGTGCAGTATGTGGTTATGCATGGTATGTGGTAGGGTGGGGAACTCACTAAGCTTTGTGCTTACGGTTTTCAGTTTTGGTTTTAGGTACTTTCGGTAGCGGAGGGAAGAGCTCGGGGTGATCGCATGACACACACCATAGATTAGACAGTCTGGGAATGTTTTACTCTGATAACGAACATGTGTTTTGGAAATTAATACTCTGATTATGTTTGGTTTGATGATTTTGCTTTAAGTAATGTTTTATTAAAAGAAAATTTTTAGTCTTGAATTTTGGGACATTACAAGTTGGTATCAGAGCCTTGGTTTGAGGGATTCGGGCATACTCTCGGGTGTTCCTGAACTCAAACTAAGGGGTCGGATAAAAAGTTTTCAAAAATGAGAAGACAGTTTTGTAAAAAGGAAGTTTTTAGAATGAAACAGTTTTAGAAAAGCAAAAGAATTCAGAAAGAAAAGAACTTTGAAAAGAGAAAAGGGGTGTGGTGCATGCAATCAGCCTATCTCAAGTAAGTACCCCAAAATACCCATACAAGTTTATATTATGATTATCAGTTAATAGAACAGCATGCTAGATTAGGACTAAGGATCTAGGGATGATGCCTTATGTGCCTGTTATATGTGCTTTTTAGCTGCATGATAGTGCTGATTAGACAGTAGTAGGATAGCCTGTTTAGGTTATGCCTGAGTTTATGATTTTGTGTGAGTCTATGAGTTTGTGTTGCATGCTAGTTCAGATTCTTGCTCTGTGGATATGATTGCTTGAGTATATTATGGTTAGATTTTCCCTTGTTTGAATGTTGCTTGCTTTGTGCATTGTGGGATTCTGAGTGATGGGAGTTAGCCATTAGGTGGATACAACACGTCACATGTGATCAGGGTTGAATAATCCCAGAATGTTGGATTTGGTCCTATTGCGCAGCTCTTGTTTGAGTCCAACCGTTGTAGGGACAAGTCTTTTACTTGAAGGATTATCTGAGCCTCGTCACATGTGATGGTATCCAGGTGATGGCTAATTGGCATCACAAGGAGACCTTCAGCAGCTGAGGACTGGTTTGAGTTGAGTCAAAGGTTTCCCTAGGGTAAGCCTAGGATGAGATAGTGCTGGGAGCAATAGTAGTGGATAAGGGACCTGGTGGAGTCGAAGCAATTCCTGAGGAAAGTACGGATAGATGTGGAAGGTAGTATGGGCCCATACTACTGAAAGCAGAGGATCCATACTCGATTCGGGAAAGGCCGAGACAAGATCGGGAACCTGGTAGGGTGTGTGTTTGGCCTCGCAGCAGTGATAAGTATTCTAATAAAGGATGTATTATATTTTCTTTCAGCATGGTGACGTTGCGAGAGAGACCAGTGAGCGGACAAGGCGCTGGAGAGGGATCAGGCTCGGGTTCAAGGCCGAGCAACTCGAGGAGCGGATGAGGGAGTTGATATCAGCTGAGGTTACGCGCAGCATACTAGACCAGACTCTTGTGATCTTTGGCATGGTCAAGGAGGGTATACTGGAGATTTTGGATGAGAGGCTAGGAGCCTTCCGTACTGAGATGATGGCTTTGATGGGAGCACGTACCTTGACATTTCGAGAGTTCAGGGCTTGCGGGGCACCAGATTATCATGGGGCTAAGGACCCCATCGCTAGCAGGAGATGGTTGGCTGATGTTGCCAACGCATTCCGTACGAGCCGGTGTCCTGAGGAGGACAAGGTCAAACTCGCTTCCTGTCTTCTGAAGGACAGAGCGAGGGATTGGTGAGAGGAGATTGGCCATGCTCTGGGGGATGATGCCGCGTTGGACGCGATGACTTGGAGCGATTTCTCGGCCAGGTTCAGGGCGGAGTTTTGCCAATTATTGAGGTGCAGCAGTTGGCACGGGAGTTTCAAAATTTAACGCAGACCACTGAGACTATGGCGGAGATCACCGCCAATTTCAGAGAGAGGGCTCTTCTTGTACCGCAGTATGTCGTGGATGAGGAGATGAAGAAGGTCCGATATCACGAGATGTTGAGGGCTGACATCAGGGAGTTCGTGAGCAGGTCCGGCTGTAAGACACTGGAAGTATGATTTCTCGGGCTAGAGAGACGGAAATTGATTTGGAGCAGATCCGGAAGAGGAAGCCGTATGAGGTTCAGGTAGCCGCAAGTTCGGGCAAATGGCCCAAGGGATCAGATTCAAGATCGAGGGATTTTCAGGACCGCAGCCGATGCGGGAAGTGTGGCAGGGCGCACAGGGGCGCGTTCCGGAGTGGTAGCGGTGGTGAGTCTGGCTGCTTCAAGTGTGGTCGGACTGGTCATTTTAGTAGGTATTGTACTGCTACCACCACACAGGGATCAGACTTGATTTGTTTTCACTGCAATCAGTGGGGCCACAAGAAGGCCCAGTGCCCCAGTTTGTTTTCAGCAGGATGGGTGATGGCACCTGCCCCTGCAACTTTGAGGATCACAGACGGCCGTCAGGGCCGTGCAAAGGCGCATGCGATACGAGGCAGGGCTTTTTAGATGACTACCTTGGAGGCGCGAGCAACATCGGACGTTGCAGGTATGCGATTTCCGTTTTGAGTTCTTTTATTCGTGCATGATTATATTGTTATGGTTCTGCATCATTATCGGTATGAGTATTTTATTTTGTGCGGCTTGATCGTGATCGAGTTATATGCCATCTGCATACCTTGGATATTTGAATGATAGTTAAAGGATGTGCTCTATTGGGGAAGGTTGCTTAGGATGCAGTAACTGTAGCATGCCTGGGGGGAACTTGGTATGTCTCGCTAGTTCGGAGCCGTAAAATTTTGGAAATGGATTGGTTAGATCCCTAGCTATGGTAAGCTTTGGGTTCCTCAGCAGGTTGATTATGGAATGGTAGCGAGGATTGGGATTTCTTTTCGAGCATTGAGCAACAAGGGTTAAGCAGGATCGAAGTGGGGGAGAATCCTCCGAGCGTGCAAAGGTAAGAGCACGCAGATCCAGAATGAGTGTGCAGCCTCCGAGAAGGAAAAGAAGTGGTACAACGTTGATGGATTGAGGAGTTCAGGGTTATGAGTTGATAAACTCCCCCTCAGCCAGTGCGTTTATTGGTGATGGTTAGTATGTGGTTGGGAATTCAGGTTGGAGGATCGCTTGTAGGACTCGAGTGAGTCAGAAGGAGGATCTTGAGAACTGATAGCACGGGGTGCTTTCGTATTAGCAGTAAGTGGTGGAAGGTGTTGTAAGACTACGGGGAAGCTGTAGCATTCACTAGCAGTCAGTGGTGGAAAGTGTTGTAAGACTACGGGGCAGCCGTAGCATTCATTAGCAGTCAGTGGTGGAAAGTGTTGTAAGACTACGGGGCAGCCGTAGCATTCACTAGTAGTCGGTGATAGAAGGTGATGTAAGACTGCGGGTAAGCCGTAGCATTCCATAGTAGCTTCGTTGGCGGAGTTGGGGTGAGGCCCTTGTCTCCTAGTGATCAGATAGGGATCAGGAATAGGTAGTGGATGAGAATGATGGGGAGTTTGCCTGTATAGCCCTAGGGAGGTGAGACCTTGGGAGAGGCTGCTCCATGATATAGTTGGGGTGAGACCCGTGGGCGAGGACCGTATGAGAGGAGCAGTATAGGTGAGACCTGAGAGTAGGGTTGCTCAGTAGTGTGGTTGGGTGAGACCCGTGAGCGAGGCCCGAGCGAGAATGGCTAGACGAGTAGGATTAGAAGGATAGGGGCGGGTGAGACCCGTGGGCGAGGCCCGTGAGTTTTAGCAGCACAGGTAGGACCTGGTAGGGACCTTAGTGTCAAGATAGGGGATCGGGGATCCTAGGATTGTAGTGCCTGAATGGCAGAATAGATTGAGCAGTTATAGGTGGTCGAAGTTTCTTCGAAGTCGCTAGGAGCGACTAGGAGTTGTGTTGGGTCTAGTTACCGGTGGGAGCTGGTAATCCAGATATTGATAGGTTGGTAGGGACCAGGGTGGTCTCCGTTCATCCGGAAGTCAGATGAGGAATAACAGAATTTTCAGTCAGTAGCAGTGCGGGTATGCAGTCTATGGTGAAATTCAGTTAGTTGATCGTGAGGTGCTCGACACCAAATTATAGTAGAAAGATATGCCCAGTGGATACTGGCGATAATGACCCGTACTGGAGGTAGCGGGAGTAATGGATTGGTGAAGATAGGATCTTCACAGTGACAGAGGAAATAGTTGGTTATGGAGCATTGCCTTGGGGAGGAAAGGAAATCGCGCAAGGAAAGAAGGGGTGAACCCCTATGGGTTCAGTGCAGTACTCGGTGAGTACCAGAAGGATTGTCAGTTGAGTAAGTTGCGTTTCCAGAATGTTCAGGGTCAGGGTTGACCCGAGATGATTATCCGCAAGGATTAGTGTTAGTCGGAATGACCGGGCGGAAGACCAGCGAAGGTAGGCAGCTGGTGTTGGAATAATTGGTGGGGTATTGGAGGCAGATCGCAGGCAGTGGGCCATAGCAAACTTCGAGGACGAAGTTTAGTTTAAATGGGGGAGAGTTGTAACACCCAAAGTCTGGAAGGCTAAGAAAGGAAAGAAAACCCTAATTTTAAGGGACGACTCGGTGAGTCCAAGGAGGAACTCGGCGTGTCCAAGCGGGATCCGGGTCGAGGAGTAAGTGACCGACTCGGCGAGTCGGCCAAAGAGACTCGGCGAGTCTGGTCTGGGCGAGGAAAACCCTAAATTCGGGACTTGGAGCCTATTTAAACGTCTCATTCTCTCCCCTAGGGTTCCTTTACTGCCTCTTTCACCCAGAAAATTGAACCCTAAGCCCCATTGTTGCTCATTCAGGCTTCCAAGCCATTTTTGGGTGATTTGAACGAAGAAGAAGGAGGGGAATCATTGAAGCTTCAAGGATTGGACTTAGATCTAAATATTGAGGAAACTTTCTGAGTTATTGAAGGTATTAAGTCGTTTCCCTCCTTTAGATCTATTATGGTTGTGAGTTTTGGGGCTTTTTAGCCATGATTAGCTATCCTTTTGAGTTAGAAGCCAGATCTGAAGTTGCTACTTCGGATCTAAGCATATTATGGTCTTGAGAAGCATAAAGTATATGTCCTTGAGTTGATTATGGAGCCTCCCTTCCTTTAACCCTAGTTTATGGTGTATTTAGCCTAGATATCCTTCTCTACACGTAAAGTTTACAACTTTACGTGAGGAATAGGCTTAGGAAGGGTAGATCTACAGTTTGGAGTCCATGCATGACTCAAAAGTCCTCTGCATGTATGCAGATCTTAATGGACTCGGCGAGTAGCATGAAGATTTGGAGGAACTCGACGAGTGGGATGAACAGCTCGTCGAGTCGGATGAAGTTGGGAATGAACTCGACGAGTTGGAAGAACAACTCATCGAGTTTGTTGAAGGTTGTCTTGGACTCGACAAGTCTGTTCTTGGACTCGGCGAGTCAGATCGCGAAACCCCAAACCCTTCGAGTTGAGACTCGAATTGGTGAGTCGAGTGGAGACTCGTTGAGTTGGACAGGTCAGGACTCGGGAATCGGTAGACTCGGTGAGTCATGGACTGACTCAGCAAGTCGGGTTGCGAATGGAAGGACTCTGAACATATGAACTCGGCGAGTCAGTAGGGTGACTCGGCGAGTAGGGTTGACCTGGAAAGTTGACCTTGATCAGGACCTTGACTTTGACTAGAGTTGACTTGATTGTCTTTCGGAAGTCAGTTAGACTCAGTGTTGCATTGATATTGGTAGCTCGGGGAGCGAGCGGAGCAGGAGTTCAGAGAGTTACCGGGCAGCAGCTAGTGGGATCATCAGCAAGTTCAGCTAGCGGGCGAGGCCTGAGGTAGGGGGCGAGGCCCAGGATAGTGGGCGTGGCCCAGTATGTGCAGTATGTGGTTATGGATGGTATGTGGTAGGGTGGGGAACTCACTAAGCTTCGTGCTTACGGTTTTCAGTTTTGGTTTCAGGTACTTCTGGTAGCGGAGGGAAGAGCTCGGGGTGATCGCATGGCACACACCATAGATTAGACAGCCTGGGAATGTTTTACTCTGATAACGAACATGTGTTTTGGAAATTAATACTCTGATTATGTTTGGTTTGATGATTTTGCTTTAAGTAATGTTTTATTAAAAGAAAAATTTTAGTCTTGAATTTTGGGACGTTACATGTTTAGTTCCCTAAGATGCGAATACCGCCAGGCTGCAAAAAGGTACTAAACAATCAAGAAATATTGAATGATCAAGAATTTCAATCACGTGATAATAAAAATTACTTACATTTGGCCATACGAAGTTGATGACATTCCATTGATTCAAGGGATAGTATAAATGCAGCAACCAAAGCACTTGCCTTTGTGAAAGTTACCCTTGTTACATCCTTGTGTTGTATGCCTTCACCCAAAATTACTGGAGATATATACCTTCCTAGGATTTAAAGCCTATCATGAACCCTAATTTTAACATAGCAATTGGATGGATTAACAAAGACGGTGAAGATACCAGTTAGGCGTTAAGTTATCAAAACCCTAATTTCAGAAAGGGAGAAAAGGATGAAGAAGGTGTCGATGATACAAACCCAATAAAAACAAAATTAATAACACAAAAAAGGATCAATCGCGTTATTGGTGAGTGAAAAAGGGATTGATATGCAATAATGCCCCTATCCTCAACGAAGACAGTGTCTTGAAGGAGTGCATTCGACATCATGTTGATTGGAAGCATCGTGTTTTCCAGGAAGCGGTGAAAAAAAACATATTTTGATGGTGTTGTTTAGAAGATTTGAGGCAATATGAATCAACATATATGTGAATCGACGTTAGATGTCCATGACGTTGTTTAGAAGGTAGGGTACGTGGCGTCCTACGAACCATGTGAAATCGTTGAGGCAGGCATGAGAAAAACGGGGTTTATATATATATATATATATATATATATATATATATATATATATATATATATATATATATATAGAGAGAGAGAGAGAGAGAGAGAGAGAGTTAGGTTTAAATGTTTTCACTATCTATTGTGTGCATGTATGATTGATTCTGGACCACTCATTTTAGTTATTTTAAGAAAAAATAATTAATGCATATTAAATGCTGAAGATGTAATTAATACCCATTATATCTTTAATATGTAATATGCATTAATTACTTTCTTAAAATAACTAAAATGATTGGTCCATAATCAATCATACATGCACACAATAGATAGTGAAAACAAAATAACATAACCCTATATATATATATATATATATATATATATATATATATATATATATATATATATATAGGGTTAGGTTCATGTGACACGACCTAATTTTGTGAGACCGTGAGACGCATTTTTTTATTTTTTTTAGTTAATTCAAGTTCCGAAAATAATATTTAAAAAAAGAATTTTTGGATTTTTCCATTTATTTTGCATTTTAAAATTATTTTTTAGAATATGTACAGTGTAATATTGTATTAGAATATTTCACGTATTTTTCAAAAGAAATGATTTTTTTTTTATTTTTTTTAGTTAATTCAAGTTCTGAAAATAATATTTAAAAAAATAATTTTTTGATTTTTCCATTTATTTTGCATTTTAAAACTATTTTTTAGAATATGTTAGTGTAATATTCTGTTAAAATATTCCACGTATCAATGTACTTCCATCTCGTTACTAATAATAGCCATGTGCTTGGAATTCCTTACCTATATATAATAGCGATTACATGTGACAATCCAAAAAGTGCCCAAATTACCCTCCATGGGTCGTGCTTTCCACGGGCCTCAAAACGTACCTAGTATATATATATATATATATATATATATATATATAGGACATAGGCGACGATTTTCACTCCAGAAGATGGACACGGTCGTTGTGAAGATAATACGATGTTAGATTTAAATGAGGGTTTTCTCTTTACAAGGACAAGAGGTTTGATTAGAGAAAAATCTCATTTAAATCTAACATCGTATTATCTTCACAACGACCGTCTCCATTTTTTGGAGTGAAAACCGTCGTCTATGTCCTAAGTATATGTTCTATCTTCCTTGCATGATCTACAACAATCGTCTCCACCTTCTGGAGTGAAAACTGTCGCATATGTCCTAAATATATGTCTGAAACCAACATATTTTTTTCCCTTCAATTTCTTTGTGATTGAAGTCGCTCCTACTGCATTTCTAAGTGTTGTTTGAGGTACCTTATACAATAAGTCGTTATATTTAACGACCCAAATGACAAATTGGTGCAAGAGTTCAACTAGGGGTGTTAACGTGAGATGTTCGGTTCAGATAACAATAAAATTGTGAACCGCTACCATGGGGCAAGTAAATCATGTGCACTAACTGAAAACGAACCGAATTGGCAAAAAAACCAAATTATTTAAAAAACGAATTCGGGTATTCAGGTAGAACGGGTATATCCTAAAGAAAATAATACCCGATACCCAACCTATATTGTAATTCAGGTTTCGGGTATTCGGGTTTGAGGTCGGGTCGGGTAATTATCGGGTATACCCGAAAATGTCTTAAATGACACTTATTGATAATTTTTTATTTTTTTATTTTTACATGTTGTCACACCCCCAAACCAAGGATGGCGGAAACGTCCGGGGGTGGAGGACTTCATGTACAGTATCACAACAACGTGTATAATAGTGCTCAAAGTAAATACAACCATCATAAATATAATTGAAAAAGTTACACCAAAGTATATGTTTACATGTTTCAAAATCAATTACATTATGATGACAAAAATAAATTGTTGACGGTTTAACGTCCCATCCTCAAAGCGCTGAAGTTTTCCTGTTTCACTGATTTCCTGAGAATACAAGTAGTTTTGAAAGAGTGTCAACAATTAAGTTGGTGAGTTCATAAGAGTTTTGTTTGGAGTAGAAACCGTTTCCCTTATAACATCGATAGAGTTGATTTCCAGAAAATCTAATATTTTCTTAGTTAAGTGGGAACAGAATATTCCTATATGATGTATTAATGAACCCTAGATTGACCCGTAGATTTCCCCTATAATCGTCCAACGTATATAAGTTATATAAGATTTAAGTTAGATAAAACGTTGAATATAGTGGGTTTGCCCTAGGTCCACAACCCAACGAGGAACAGGAGATGAGGCGGGCACCACCAATTCTAAGCCAATCCAGACTAAATTCTTGTATGACTCAAGCATATACGCTCAACGATTATAGTTGAAGTCTAACAATGCGAAAATTAAATGTGGACTTAAATCCAAAAACCGGAACCAAACCCTAGTGTAGTGTATGAAATAGTAATAGTGACTGTGAACATAAACTATACATATCATAGTTCATCGGATAGTGATAGTGACTAGTGAACATGAACTATGCATATTATAGTTTACCGAAAGTGGTGGTGATGGTGAATATAACCTATACATATCATAGTTCATCAAATAGTGATAGTGACTAGTGAACATGAACTATGCCTATTATAGTTTACCAAAAGTGGTGGTGATGGTGAATTCCTTTCTTGTAATTAAGTTCATAGGGTAGATGAAACATAAGCTATACCTATTATAGTTTATCACTTTGTTTGTAATATATATGCCATAACTATACCGATTATAACTAGTGTGTTCGTTTGTGGGGGTATAATGGCTTAACTATACTTATTATAGTTTATCATAATTATCCATAGTGGTAATAACTCTTTTGTATGTGTAAAACCTTTAATCATGTGTTTGTTATGTAAAATAACCCTAAACTATACCTATTATAGTTTATTAATTATTTGTGTGGGTAGTGAGCATAAGCCTTACTTGTCATAATTTACCAATGTTTATTTTTTAATGAATATAGCCTTGTAATATCATTTATATATTTACCATACTTGTGGAGGTATAAATCCATTTATTTTCTGATGTATGTCTTTATAGGAATACAAAATTGTCATATATGGCAACAACACATAATCACATAATGATGTATACCTTGCTCAACATGTTACAAGGTGAAATGAAATTTATAGTGTTTTTCTGTTAATAACATTTTCTGTAACTGTTATTGGTAAATTTGTAGAAAAATCATAAAAGGTCCAAATCAAGTTCTGTAACTTCTGAGAGTTTGAAAAATGAGTCTAGTTTGTTCATAATTTTTATTATAATTTTTAATGACCTCTTACTTGTGTGAAAAAGTCCATAATCACAGACTGGTCCGGATTGATGTTTGAAATGATAGGCAGTTTTGTAAAAATCACCATAAATTGTAGAAAAATCGTATGGAGATGTGCAAGTAGTCATTTTAAAGCTAAGAAGTGGAACTACATGCACCTAAAACAGTTTTGAAAACTAAAATGTTTAAGTTGTCCAAAACAGTCCGTGAATGAAGTTGAACTTTTCTGATGAAGGCTGTTAGAAAAGTTTAGTTATGTTCTTGGTGTTTTAACTTGTATTCCCCCCCCCCCCCCCCCCCTAAAAACTTGAGAAAACATGAAAATGTAGGGGTATGAACTCACCTTGAGTAATTTCAGTAGATAAGTGTTGAAGAAGAGAAGTGTTCAACCCAAGAACACTTGAAGAATCCCTTGAAGATTCGAAGCTCTAACACAAAAATAATGGAGTTTGTGTAAGATATCCATGATTTGAGTGGAAATAATTGAGATAATCATAAAGAGAATGGATTATGCTTACCAAATGTGGAGGAAAAACTCAAGATCAGCCCTTGAATCTCGAATTTCTAGAGAGAGAAAGTGAGAGAGGAGAGAGTTTGATCTTCTTGTGAAATGAGAGCAAATGAGAAAAGTGAGGAGAGAGGATGAATATTCAGCTCTCAAAAACGTGGGAAAGAGTGATGATTGAGTGGAAAGGACATTGATGTGACCTAGGTAAGGTGGGGAGGTGTGGCTGGTCATAGAGTGGGTGTGGGAGTGGTTGCTTGTGTCATAAAGTAAAGCAAAGTCAACACTCCACCTCTTTGTACTTTACCCACTTGCTTTTATTATTTAAATAAAGATTTTTATGAAAATATGATTAAATTGTGAATATTTAGGGTTTATTATGTTACAATATGATTTTGGGTGAAAATCCCGCGTTAAAATAATTAAAAACGGGCCTTAAACGCAAAACTACGCGAAAACCGGGAGAAAATGAGTTCCCAGCGAGACCTCTCGGTCCTAGGCCGAGGTTCGGTCCTTGCTGGTGCTGAGTCGGAAGCGAAAGGCGCGAGCCAGAAGCGAGAAGCGAAGGGCGAGGGTCCGTCCGAAGGTTCGGTTCGGTTCTTCTTCATCAGAAGGTTCGGTTCGGTTTTTCTTCATCAGAAGGATCGGTTCGGTTCTTCTTCATCAGAAGTTTCGGTTCGGTTCTTCTTCATCAGAAGGGTTCGGTTCCTAAGAGGGGTTTCGGTTCCTTAAGTCCGTTTTTCGCTTAGACTTCCGTTTTTGGGCTGTTTTCGCCAAATTCGAGGGTCGGGATGCCCTGTGTGATTATAGAAAGTTGGGAGAGATTTCGAGAGAGATTTGAGAGAGATTCCACATACTCAGAGAGATTTGGGAGAGATTTGACATTCTTGGAGAGATTTCACATACAAAGAGATATTTGGGAGAGATTTCATATTCTTAGAGAGATTTGGGAGAGATTTGACATACTTGGAGAGATTTCACATATAGAGATATTTGGAAGAGATTTCACATACTTAGAGAGATTTGGGAGAGATTTGACATACTTGGAGAGATTTCACATACAAAGAGATATTTGGGAGAGATTTCACATACATAGAGAGATTTGGGAGAGATTTGACATACTTGGAGAGATTTCACATACTTAGAGAGATTTGGGAGAGATTTGACATTCTTGAAGAGATTTCACATACAGAGAGATATTTGGGAGACATTTCACATACTTAGAGAGATTTGGGAGAGATTTGACATTCTTGAAGAGATTTCACATATAGAGAGATATTTGGGAGAGATTTCATATTCTTAGAGAGATTTGGGAGAGATTTGACATACTTGGAGAGATTTCACAGACTGAGAGATATTTGGGAGAGATTCTCGATAAGAAGAGATAGAGTGAAAACGATTGAGAGCGGTTTCATGTGTGATGAATGTGAGTGTCCGGCTTCGAAATGCAAGGTCCGTGAACCCCGTTATGCCATGTTTTAGGATCTTACACACTCCCTATGAGTATGCAACATTGTTTTATTGTTCTTGTTTATTGTTTAGCACTAAAGTTAAAGAAATTTAAACACACGAACTTTCCAAGTGATGTTTTCTCATTAAGATAGTGAGTTATACAGAAATTACATAATACAAACCCTATTATACAAGGTTTTAATTGAGTTGACCGGTTTGACTTGTTGACTTTAGTTGACTTTGACTTGACCGAAAATTGATGGTTGTCACACATGTTGGTTGGTTTAATAAAGAATCGGGTAGGAAAATACTCCATACAATTAACAAGTACATATATAATAACAATACAAATCATTATAATATGTTATGTACTTTTTTAATTCCATTTCGTGCGATAGTTAGAAACTAAGAATTGTGATGACGATTTAGGACATCAACGTCATATTCCCTTTGCAAGTTTGCGTCGACTGTCGAGTCGTCGTTCATAAGAAGGAAAACGAAAGGTTTTGTTTTATTTGAAGTGTGCGTACGTGACTGCATTGTATATTTGGTATTATTTAGAACGGGTCTCGGGTTTTTTTGACAGGCCTAATTGTGTCCTTCAATCCAGTAATATTAAGCGAAATTTTATTTGTTATTCTTAGCATATATAAAAATATATATATATATATATATATATATATATATATATATATATATATATATTTCAAATGGTTAGGTTATCTGCGGATACCTAAATATCCAAACCAAAACCGACCCGTTGAAATTCGGTTTGGTTTTTTCGATTTCAAATTGTCTGCTTCGGCTCGATTTTTCGCTTTTACGTTTTTTTTCACACCTAGTAGGGGTGTGTATGGAGCGGTTTGGTTCAGTTATTGGTTAAAACCGAACCATAACCATTATGATTGGTTAATGCATTTTGGTAGCCATTGAGTATGGTTAATATTGGTTATGGTTAATAGTTTTTTTATCAGTTAACGGTTTTGGTTAAGAGTTAATATTGGTTAACCATAATGTTCAAGATAATATAAATGACGAAAGTATATTGACAAAATATGAAAATGTGTGACAACCGTCAATTTCCGGTCAAGTCAATGTCAACTAAAGTCAACAAGTCAAACCGGTCGACTCAATTAACCCTTATGTACTTGGGCTTACGTTAGGCAATTACTATACAGCTCGCTATGCTAATGAGAAATCATCAATTGAAAAGTTCGTATATCTAGATTTTATTAACCTAAAACTATGGTAAGTAACGAACCAAACTGATAAAATAATGTTGCATACTCATCGGGAGTGTGTAGGAACCTCAAACATGGCTTAACGGAGTTTACGGACCTTGCGTTGCGAAGCCGGACACTCAAAAATGTCACAAACGAAATCTCTCCCAAATCTCTCTAAGTATGTGAAATCTCTCCCAAATCTCTCTAAGTATGAGAAATCTCTCTAAGTATGTGAAATCTCTCGCAAATCTCTCTAAGTAGAAGAAATCTCTCTAAGTATGTGAAATCTCTCCCAAATCTCTCTAAGTATGAGAAATCTCTCTAAGTATGTGAAATCTCTCCCAAATCTCTCTAAGTATGTGAAATCTCTCCTAAAACTTTCTAAGTATGAGAAATCTCTCTAAGTATGTGAAATCTCTCCAACTATGTGAAATCTCTCCCAATCCCTCAAAAGTTCCTTCAACTTTTTATAGTCTTTCGGGCAATCCCGACCCTTAACCAGGTCAAAAACCGCTTAAAACGAGGTAAAACGGATAAAATAGACTTAAGGACCCGAAACCCCTCTTAAGGAGCCGAACTCTCTTAAGGATCCGAACCCTCTTAAGGAGTCGAACTTGTCAGAAGCGAAGGTGTTAAAAGCGAAGGCATCAGAAGCGAAATTCACCATCTCAGACCGAGGCTCAGCAGGCCGAACCGAACCTCGGACCTTCGGTCCCTCCCCCTCACACCTACGGTCCCTTTTCCCTTCTCTCGGTTCCTTCCTTCTCCACCTTCGGTTCTCACTCCCTTAGAGCTGAACCTCGCAGGTTCGGTCCAGATTACCGGTATTTGACCAAACTTCGTTTTAAGCCCGTTTTTCGAGATTTTAACGCGAGATTTTCACCCAAACTCGTATTTTAACATAATAAACCCTAAATATTCATATTTTAACTATATTTTGTGGAAAATCATTGTCTAAGAATAAAATCTATTTGGTGAGATATTTAGGTGGAGTGTTGACTTATCCTTTGGACAAGGACACAAGCAACCTCCCCATACCTTCATAGTACAACCCCCAGTCACTATTACACCATACCTAGTCATTCTATAGTACTTTTCCCACCATTTTGCAGCCACACACTTGGTTAAGAGCTAGAAAACCCTCCTCTCTCCTCACATTTCTCTCATTTCTCACCAAGTGACAACTTCATTCTCTCTCACTCCCTCTCTCTAGATTTCGAGATTCAAGGCTTGTTTCCAAGCTTTCCTTCTACATTTGGTAAGTATCATCATCTCTCTTATGATTATTACACATCCTCCTACTCAAAATCATAAATTGCTTACACAAATTCCATTACATTAATGTTAGATTCTCGAATCTTCAAGCAATCCTCCAAGTGTTTTTAAGTTGAACACTTCTCTTCTACAACATTCACCCACTGAAATCACACAAGGTGAGTTCATACCCCTATCTTTTATGTTTTTCTTAAGTTTTAAGGGAGGGAATACAAGTTAAAACACCAAGAACACAACTAAATTCATTTAACAGCCTTCGTCAGAAAAGTTCAACTCCATTCACGGACTGTTTTGGTCAACTTAAACATTTTTTTTTCAAAACTATATTAGATGCAAATAGTTCAGGTTTATACCTTTAAAATGACTACTTGCACATCTCCATATAATGTTTCTACGATTTATGGTGATTTTTACAAAACAACCTATCATTTCAAGACCGTTCTAAAAAAAAACCTATCATTTCAAGAACAAATCCGGACCAGTCTGTGAATATGGACATTTTAGCACAAGTTAAAGACTTCTAAAAATCATGAATAAACTAGACATATTTTAGGAACTCTCAGAATTTACGGATTCAGTTTTCGACTTCGTATGATTTTTCTAAAACAGCGCAGAAATGTTAAAAACTAGTTATCAGCTTATAACTTTCATAACACTTTGTATTATGTTGAGCAAAGTGTATAACAATAAGTTCTAAATAGTGAATGTGTTTCCTTGTTCGTTTATCATCATAAACTGAAATTTAGTCATTCATGATAAGATTCTTCATTCATTTAGAACATATATATTAAGCTATAATAAGCATAGTTTATGGATTCATAGCACTAATGTATTTTCATAAAAGAGTTCTTTTACATTACAAACGTTTTGGATAAACTATAATAGGTATAGTTTATGTATTATTTACTTTTCAAACTTATTTATCAAAGGTTTTTAGTTTAGTTCACGTAAATCTGTTAATGAATAAATTTGTGAGTCATTCGCTTCGGGTTACTTCCAAAGTAACAAAGTCAAAAATTCCTGTAAATTGTAACCAGAGTCTCTTGTAGGGAGAACTTGATAGTTGTGTATAGATCTATATTGGGTTTGACAAACCCACACTTGAGCTGCTTGCAACAGCTAGACCAACAGGTCTGGGGTGACAAGTGTTATTTAACGGCGACGCCTGAAGAACGTCGTATTACGAGGCCGTCCATGTCAAGTATGGTTATAATAGCTCAGATGTGGTATTAACAAATCATAAGATTTACGGGTTCTACTTTTAAATTAGCAAGTTATGTCAATTTAACTCACAGGAATTACTTTAAGTATGGAAAAATACTTGTACGCTTTCATATCAAAAAGGGTTTTATGCCGATTTAAAATTACTTTTATATCTTTAAGTATGGAAAAATACTCGTTCATTTTCTGTTCTGGGATTTAGGACTATATAACTTTTATAAGGAAAATATTGAATTTTCTTTGGAACATATTCTGTTAATATTACATCTCGTCTAGAATTATTAGACTTCAACGGTTCATTTAACTCAATTTATATATAACTTATATACGCTGAGTGATCATAGAAGCAACCTATGGGTCCTTCTAGAGTTCATTATCGCATAACATAAAAACATTCATTTCGCACTTGATAAAGAAAATATTGGATTTTCTGGAAACATACTTGTCGTTTTTACAAAGAAAACAGTTTCATTCTTAAACAAAACTCTTATGAACTCACCAACTTAATTATTGACACTTTTTCAAAACTACTTGTATTCTCAAGAAATCAGTGAAACAGGAAAACCAACAGCATTTTGAGGATGGGACGTTAAATCGTCAAACAGTTCATTTTGTCATCATAATGTAATTGATTTGAAACATGTAAACATATACTTTGGTGTAATTTTTTCAATTATATTTATGATGGTTGTATACACTTTGAGCACTATTATACACGTTGTTGTGATACTATACATAAAGTCTTCCACCCCCGGACGTTTCCGCCATCCTTGGTTTGGGGGTGTGTTATTAGATACAAAAAGACAATCATTCATATTATGTGTTATTGGATACAAAAAAGACAATCATTCATATACATTTAATGTGGTTAAGTCAAAAACAATAAATTAAAAAAGCCAAAAAAAAGTTCAAAAAAATATATTATAATATATCATAGAGTCAAGAAGAACTAAAAACTTAACTTACCTAGAAGTCTCGATTATAAAGTCAAATAAAATTTCGAATATGACTATTAAGTCAAAACAATCTTTGATTAGGATGAACGGTGTGAGAAACTTTCGATTACGATTATGATTGTGAAGATTAAACTAATTGTTAATAATGTTTACAAATTGTAGAATTAGTCGATTAGGAATTACAACATTACTCAATAATCTAACTCAATGCATGATTGGAAGATTGTGTGTGTCTGCGTGATCTGTGATGGTTTGATTGCTCGTTCGTCTCCTGATATGTGAGGATTATATTTTCAATATTTTAATGAATCTTAAATAAGTTTGACAATATTATTTTATATATAATCTCTAATTTTTATATATTAAAATATAAAGTTACAGTTCGGTTAACCTATAAAACCATAACCGAATTGTTAGTTATCGATTAACAAAAATTAGAAATCGAACCAACGGTTTATAAAATGATTCGGTTACGTTGATTAATTTGATTTTGATTTGATTTTTCGAGTATGTCCTGTCACCTAGGGACTTTTATATCAACTGTAGGGACCACTTCTAAAATTTACTCTTTGTTCTCCCTACAATTGTGTCGCATCCGAGAGTAGTGAGAGAGAAGGCGTGCATCGAAGTTCATTTGAATAATAATGATGATGACGGTGACATTGGATAAAATAGTACAATATGTGAATTTGTGATAATACACGTGTACATCCAGTCCGATCGACCATACCTCTGTACCAATCCTTTTTCATAAAATATTAAAATAGTAGTATGTGACTAGTCTTCACCTTTATCTTTCGATTCCAATTTTCAGTTTTACAATCCTTTTCTTATCCAAATTCATAATTTTCGTATCACAAATTAATGAAAATTGCAGAAAAATAGACAATTATATATCATAACAACAAGTAGCGATATCAGTCCTCATCGATCATTGTAAAGTTGTAGAGAGATTGAGAGATGGGTAAGGGAGGAAAGAGTGATGGCTCAAATGTTGAAGAAGAAAACATGGCTGCTTGGCTTGTTTCCATCAACACCCTCAAGATCCAGCCCTTTAAGCTTCCACCTCTTGGTATCCTTTCTATCTACATCTTCCACTTCTTAATTTCAAGTTTCTACAAGTAAATCGAGATTAATTTCAATAGTTGATCAACTTGATTGAATTGATTCAGGGCCTTATGATGTTAGAGTAAGAATGAAAGCTGTGGGTATCTGCGGTAGTGATGTTCACTATCTCAAGGTCCGTCATCATCCCCCTCACCCCTTTTAGGGTTTCATCTGATTCTGGATATGTGATTTCGCCAAATTGAATAATCAGAATCCTCTTTTGAATTATGGATGCTTCTTAATTATTATTGCTATTTGCTTGATACAATATATAAAGTAACAATCGATGTAATTGATTCCGGATACAAATTTTACTGTGAAAACATACGCAGACATTAAGATGTGCAGATTTTGTGGTGAAAGAACCGATGGTTATCGGACATGAATGTGCTGGTGTGATTGAAGAAATTGGGAGCAGCGTGAAGGATCTTGTCCCTGGTGATCGTGTAGCTCTTGAGCCTGGAATTAGCTGCTGGAGATGCACACAATGCAAAGAAGGCCGATACAATCTTTGCCCGGATATGAAATTTTTCGCCACTCCTCCCGTCCACGGATCTCTTGCCAATCAGGTAAAATTTTATACTTTTACATCATCATCGTCCCCAATAAGATGTTGAAACCCTAATTTTGAATCAACAGGTGGTGCATCCAGCGGATTTATGTTTCAAACTGCCGGAAAATGTGAGTTTGGAAGAAGGGGCGATGTGTGAACCGTTGAGTGTCGGAGTCCATGCTTGTCGTCGTGCTAATATAGGCCCTGAAACGAATGTTTTAGTCATGGGGGCGGGGCCCATCGGCCTCGTCACCATGCTTGCTGCTCGAGCTTTTGGAGCTCCGAGAATCGTTATTGTTGATGTTGATGACAGCCGGTTGTCAGTCGCAAAAGAGCTTGGAGCAGATGAAATCATCAAAGTCTCGATTAATATTCAGGTTTTGTTTTGTCGATCCCTAAACCCTAAATTTTTAAATGCAAATCGATCGGCTGAAATTATTTGTTTAATGAACTTAGGATGTGGAAGGAGAAGTGGAATCGATACAGAAAGCCATGGGAGGTGGAGTGGATGTGAGCTTTGATTGCGCAGGTTTCAACAAGACAATGACAACGGCTCTCACCGCCACACGTGCCGGCGGCAAAGTGTGTCTGGTGGGGATGGGCCACCATGAGATGACTGTTCCGCTTACTCCGGCAGCCGCCAGGTGAGTTTCCTTTTTGAACTATGTTTATAGAATTTGATTTGGTTGCCGGAAAACTGAATGGTGGTGGTTGATCAGGGAGGTTGATGTGGTGGGGATCTTTCGGTACAAGAACACGTGGCCATTGTGTTTGGAGTTTTTGAGAAGTGGGAAGATTGATGTGAAGCCATTGATAACTCATAGATTTGGTTTCTCTCAGAAGGAAGTGGAAGAAGCTTTTGAGACGAGTGCACGTGGCGGCAACGCCATTAAGGTTATGTTTAACCTTTGAAGAAGAACTCAAGAACAAAAATAAGTGAAATATTTTGCTTTTAAATATTTTGTTGTAATTTTCATGTTTCTCAAAATGTATATCGTCTATATCAAAGTAATTTTTAGTATTTTCATCAAGTTTTTTTTGTACTAACATCTTCTTCTCTAATAGTTACTTTATCTATGAAATGAATCTCACAATAATAGTTACTTTAACTTTGTTAGATCGAGATATTTAGCCGGAGGATTTCATATATGTATTCTTAATCATGATATTATATTTGTCCGATTTAATTTCTAAATATCATATTTAATTTTAATAAAATTTTAAAATATCATATATGTCTTTCTTAAACATCAAATTATTATATATATATATATATATATATATATATATATATATATATATATATATCATTCTTAAATATCAAAATATGTCCTTTTTAAATATCAAAATATCATATATGTCTTTTTTAAACATCAAAATATCAATGTTAATATATAAAATACCCTCCATCTATAAAATTACAATAATCAATAACAACAAAAACTAAGCAATCAAAACATACATTCTATGGAGAATGGTAAAGATGAAGCATTTTGTTTGTCAAATGAACGACTTTCCAACAATTTAGAAGTGGACGTTCTATATCATAGACGTAATGATAATATAGTTAAATTTTTAATTATTATAATAATTCTAAGATATAAAATATGATTAAAAACTATTAAAAACATTATAAAAAATAATTTGAACAAATATGATATTTTGAAGGTTTATTAAGGTTAAATATGATATTAATAAATTAAATTTGACAAATATGATATTTTGAGGTTTAAAAATGACATATATGAAATTCTCTCATTTTTAGCCTAGTAAGCTTGACAATAAGCTTCGGTTAATGTGTAACGTCCAAAAAATATCAATAAAAATTTTCATTTTAAAACATCGAGTCATACAACCAATTGATCTAAAATCAAAAGTCAGTAAATTTATATTTTCAACATCAGAGTATATCAAAGTATTCAATGCGGAAAAAAACCATCAGAGGATGCAATGCAGTCAAGTCGGACTCTTCCCTCTGAAACTGGAAGTTGGACAGTTAATCGCGTCAAGATCTTAGTGAAATCTCGGTGGGCTAGCGTTTCGCGGCCGTTGGCCAAATTGCTGTTTCAAATAACACTCAGAATAGCGGAGCCGCTAATATCGTCGTGATTACCCGAGACTGACTGCTATTTGCTGCTATTTCAACACCAATATCTCAGTTTTTTACCGTTATTTCAGAAAATCGATTTTAGTTATTCATATTGTTTTTTCTTTATGATTTTATCGGCTTTTTCATTTTTTTCTATAGATTAATTTTATATAAGAAAACGATTAACTTATTTATAAGGAATATTTAATTGATTGATTTTACGTAATTCAATGAATTGATTGGATTCAGATTTTGGGACAGAGAAGTTGTGTATTTCTCTTCTATTAATTAATTTATGATATATATATATATATATATATATATATATATATATATATATATATATATATATATGCTTAGGTTATTTTGTTTTTAGTAACTATTGTGTGCCAAAATGCACAGATCTGGACCATTAGATGGAATATAATCAAGGGTCATGATCTGAGGGTTTAAGATAGTAGAATAGGACAGCATGTACCATATAATCACACAAATTTCAGCATAAGGGCATTTTAGTCAATTAACCTATATTAAAAAAGGAAATTTTCGTATTTCTAGGGATAATTAATTCCTTTATTTTTAAAAATCTGAATATTTTAAATTAATTCAAAATTAAAAATCCGATTTTATTCTGTCAGAATGATAGAATGTTATCAATAAACTAGTAAATATATTTTTCGATTTTATTCTATCAGAATGACAGAATGTCGACCATAAACTAGTAATACATTCTAAAAGAATACACAAAATCGATTCTTAAACTAATAATATATAAAATAATTACATTGTATGATTGTGATTCATTGAATAATAACAAACATTCTGAAAGAATAACAAGTATAATTCTTAAAAAATAACAACATTCTTAAACAATGAGTGTGATCATTCTTTAATTCATTTTTCAAGCCTTTCCCATCAGGTCTTCAAGCCATTCTTCAAGCCATTTCTATCTGAAATTCATTGACAGTTAATTCGTAGTGATACACTTGTAACAACTGCACATTAAACATACAAACAATTAACTACAATTCTATCAGAATACAGCAACAATATTCTTATAGAATAAACTATTTTTGCATAATGGTTTTGAATATTCTTAAAGAATTAACTACAACCATAGCCATAAACCATCATTCTTCTCTTATACTTTCAAAAATATGCAATTCAACAATTATTATATTATTATTGCTCCTTATAAAAAAAAACATGTCAATTAAATATGTTAATTTGTTCAAAAGGGCAACGAGCAGGATCTTCACCAAAATATAATGCCAATGCATCAACATTTCTACCCTGCAACACAAACATTATAAAATAATACAAAATATATATAAAGTTTAATTCAAAGGATTATTCTTGATTCTTACCACCACAGAATACAAATTTGTTACGGACCCCACTTCCAACTCAACAATGCTGATAAACTGATTCGGTGTCTAACAATGCAACAAAAAGAAATATTTGCATCAAACTGTAAGTAACAAATGTTACCTCAACTGAAAGTGTAATTGCCCGGAAACCATAACTACTCTCATTTGTATTGGGTGTGTGCACTTTTTGGGTCAGAAACGCAGAATTGAAAAATATTTGGTGAAGGGTACTTATTTCATTTAAATATTCTTTGTTTTCTAATACTCTATGAATTCTAAACACAACGTTATGAACAAACCATACAGCTAATGTGCAATTAAATTTGAATAAAAAAAAAAAGTCATTCAGTCATTTCATCAAACACTTGGTATGTATTAAAATCACATTTTTAAACAAACAGATTTAAATGAACCTACAAGGAGTGTTGGAAGTCGATAGTAAAAAAACAGGAGGAAAGAAACCATTGCATACCTTTTAATAGAAATCCACTTCAGCAGTGATGAACACCTCGACCAATCCCCTCCAAACACACTTCGGCGGCTCTGCTTCTACTATGGAAATGATTCACACTGATAAAAAATCAGCAATCTGTTTAAATCAATAAATTTTCTGCGATTTTGATGGATTCAAGTGATTTGGTATCATGATAGATTGAAATAGAATTTATATGATAATAAAGGATTCACATGATTTGGTTGCCTTTTCTGCACTTGGGTATCGACAAACAGGAGAAGGAAGAAGGAGTGTTGTGGGCCTAGGATCAAGCTCCGAGGTATGAGAATTGAGGAAGAGAATAGCAAGGAGGTATTGGGTGGAGATCGTCTGATGCAAATAGGACGGTGGTGGAAATCAGGAAAAAAAATGTGAAAAGGGGGATAATTGTGATCGGCAATGGTGGACTAGGGTTTTTAAGATGTAGAAAACTAGTCAAAATTTCCATATAAAAAGATGCATATATTACTATTATACCCTTAAATGATTTATTTAATTATTTGTTATTTTCTTGAATTCTCATTGGTGCATTTAGGCACACAATAATTGCTAAAAACATTTGAACATCTCTCTCTCTCTCTCTCTCTATATATATATATATATATATATATATATATATATATATATATATATATATATATATATATATATATATATATATATATAATGATATTTAAAACCCTCTATCTCACCGCCATAACCGTTACTTTAAATCACGACAAGTGACCGTGATTAGATGTTGGACCGCGATAACTTCGTAGACTGGAGTTACTTGAAAAAATGTTTAAACCAAAAACCGTAAGCACAAAGTTTAGTGAGCTCCCCAAAATACCACATATTATACATACAATTGCCATGGGCTACCCCATGGTCTTTTCCCTGGAATGTCATGGGTTACCCCCATGGTCTTACAACCAAGTGTCATGGGCTACCCCCATGGTCTAACATCCAAGTGTCATGGGCTATCCCATGGTATTTCATGCAAGTGCCATAGGCTAACCCTATAGTCTTTCTCACAAATGTCATGGGCTACCCCCGAAGTCTTTCATGCAAGTATCACAAAGACAACTAGCATTCTACATAGTACAGTGAGAAGACTCACCTCAAACTATAGACAAACGAATCTCGCTCTCGAGCTGCCTAAACTGGAACTCCCCACATTAAACCATACATCACAAGACCCTAATTAGAAATCAAAGTAATTAATTCACACCCAAGGGTCTCAACTCATATTCACTCTCTCTTTCTGGGTAAAAGACCATTTTACCCTTCCAAGACTAGCCCAAACATTGAACCCAACCCATAATAATGGGCCTAGCCTTTCCTAAACGATCGGCCCAACCCATCGTACATTTGGGCCTAGACCGTCATATAATGGGCTTATCCCAACATACAATGGGCCCAACCCTCTCATGCAATTAGGCCTAGCCCTACATGCATGTCCATGGGCCCAACCTAACATATAATGCAAGAGTCACCAACACAACTAACATTCTACCTAACACATTCTAATGGGCCGACATTGGTGCTTTCAAACCACAAGTATAGTGAGGAGACTCACCTCAATCTAGAGATAACTAAATCACATACGCGCTGCTGCTACCAGGCTCCCTCACTGAACATATCCAAAATCATCCCTAAGCAATATATAAGGCAATCACTCATAATCCAAGATCCAATCATATTCCATTATGATGAGGGATAAAAGACCATTTTACCCTTACCATACTTGACCCAAAGATTCCTGGCCCAACACCCAAAACACCCAAGGCCCAAAAATGCCCCAAAAGCTATTCTAGTTCGTACGCCCTACGTACCACCCCAGTACGCCTGATGTACTACATGCTGAAGACCCATTTCTCATTCTAAGCTCTTAATTCCTGAAGAAAAAATGTCTACCATCCAGATCTGATTCCAAGGAATGTCTTAAGTCATAAAGTTCCTGACTTTATGACTTTGCATGTCTTAATGATGTCCAAACCGAATTCATAAAGTCATAACTTCAGCAAAAAGGCCACTAACTCATGCGTGGAAGAATTATACTCATCAAGATTCGATTTTTATGCTACATGAACCTCATATCTAATAATAAATGACACCCTTAAGCTTTGGAGTAGCTTTTACTCACAATAACCAAAACCATGGGACAAAAACATGGAAATTATAACCCAAAAGTAGATCTACAAAAAGAACCATCAAGTTTGAAGCTCTATACCTCCAGAAGAAAGATCAAGATGAACAAGATCTGGATCTACAAGCTCCAAGACAACCAACACTTCTCCAATGAGCTCATTTTTCTCCAAGATGCACCAAGAACACTCCAAAACACTCAAAAGCTCAAGAATTTCACAAATGGGGCTAGGGTTTTGAATTTATGGTTAGAGAGCATGGAGGATGAAGCTAAGAAGGGTTTGTAATAAGTTAGTGTCTTTAAATAGGTTTCAAGACCCAAATATTAGAGTTTGCTTATTGCTGTTGGGTTTTGAGCATTCTAACACTCCTAAGTGTACATGCAACCCAAAATACCTTGGATCGATGTTTTATCTATTATACATACAAATATGAACTTTCCAAGGTATTCATCCTAACTAGCATAATAATATGATTCATATGAATATATCAAGTTAGAATTACATACCTCTTTGATGTAGAAAGTCTTCATGAAGCTTGAGTTCCTAGTGCCCCAAGTGTGACACCTCAAATGGTTCACACAACACCAAATACACTTGGAATAACTTGAAAGAATTCTACAACTCATGAAATCGGCTAGCCCTTCTTTTACACTCACTAGTGGCCGATTTTGGTGAATAATATGATGCTTATATAGTGTGTTACAATTAGGGTTACACCATGTAAACCCTAATTATCATGACCTTTCATTTCCATGACCTATGGGTTATGTAACCTCCATGGTGCATCCATGGAGCATCCTATGGGTTTAACCCAACTTGATTATCCATGGAGCTTTGGCCCACTATATAAGTTATGGATGATTTGCACAATCAACCCATATATTTAATTAGTCTTCTTTTGATCACATAATTAATTCTAAATTAATTCTTGATCAATACTAATTAAATATTATTATTCTTATTATTAATGTACTAGGACTTATAATATATTTATAACCATAAGTGTCTTATTTCTCTCATTTAGTCTATCCAAGCGCATGATGCCATGCAACCCAAATGGAACATGTTGGGTCAAGTCAAGTCTTACCAGTTATAGTTATGGACTTAGACATTAATCCAACAATTACTTACGTATGCCCATCGTACTCCTGGTATGCCCAACATACCTGGGTGAACCTCCGCGATCATTTAAGCCTAGTACACTCTATACGCCCAACGTACTAGCCTAAACCCAAAACCTTCCTAACTTCTAATGGCCATAACTCTCGCGTCCTAAATTTGATTTCGGCTTTTTTGTATGCTCAAAAAGGTAATGAAAAACCCTACATCCTATTTAATCTCTTTCACTCAAAACGTTGTAAAATCGAATCCTTGGTTCAATAAATGCTCTGAATCATACAATTTTTATAATCCACACCAACTGGGCCCAAAACCCAAACCCTTTTAAGTCTAAGGCCCTAACTTGATCCATTAATTCCAATAATTCTAGAAATAGGAAACTTCTCAAAACCGGATTTTACATTATGATAGAATTGCATGCTAGTTTGTAGGCTAGGGATCCTCAGGAATTACATGATAGAAGTTACTGATGTGTGTTGCCTGATTGCCAAGCATAATCTCTTGTATTCTAGATGGCATTGACATCATTACTCTAGTTGCTTAGTGTGTGCATCAAAGTTATACATAACTAAGATTTTATAGCTTTAGAATGTTTGATTTAGCCTTATTTCATGTTCCTTGTCTGGTTGTGGGCTTAGGATAGAATCAAGTATTCAACTGTCTTTGGAATATAGAGTTATGTATTATTGGCATGCATGAGTGACTGCATGGGTTGGTGGAAGTTCCTTGAGTGTGTATGGTTTGTAGTCAGTCAACGTGAGGAAAGATTATCCACTCTTGAGAGAGTGGGTATAGGATGTATGCATATCCTAGGAAGTACTTCAGTGTGATTGGTGCACTGTTTAGCGAGTTGTGGTAATATCAGCATGAGTAGTTATTTAGAGGATCTGTGATTATTCTTGAGGAAATTACGGATAGGTGTAGAAGGTAGTATTGTGCCCGTACTACTGGAAGCATATGATGCATACTCAAATCGAGGGAAGTCACAAGGATTCTAAGGAGCTGGTTGAGTGTAGATAGCATGATTCGTGGCAATGATTCCTTATATATCGATCTTTTGGTTATCATTGTTCAGGTTGAGGATGGGTCTGGTGATTGTTTGGGCCTCAGTGGCCATGTTAGTCTAGGTTAGGATGGTGCAAACCTAGGTACATTAGTTGATTTTGAGGTGTCGAGGGCCTTGCTTGAGGTAGTGCCAGTTAAGTCACGAGAGTCAAGAAATAAGCGATTATTATGATTGACTCGAGGATTGCAGCTAGAGGCTAAGTGATTGGCAGATGCATTGGAGTGTCAATATATACGACGAGGTTATGTTCTTCCAGCTTTCTGTGTTCGGAGGAAAGAGAGAACAAATATGTGATTTTCAAAGTTGGGATGTACTCCCAACATGTGGCTAGATGGTTGCGGTTTTTGGCGGCAGTATGGAAACATAGCAATGCATAAGAGGATTCTTGTGGTATGGTTGCCTTGAGATGAGATCGAGGGTCTTATTTCTTTGGATATAGGCAGGTCATGTGCTAGTTGATGGTTTCAAGTGATCAGGGAAGTGAACTGGGAGCGAAAACTTTTGTTGTCTCTGATGTATCTTAACTATGAGAGTGATTCCTCTTGTATATATGAATGATCCTCACAATGAAATGATAGTTGGGGATTTGTGGATGAGTTAAGTGGTAGTCCATTTGTTTCTAGATAGAGAATCGATGCTATGAATGAACTGTCGAAATTATTGCTTGTGCATATGCATGGGGTTCTTGATGTTAGAGGCAGTTATGATTGGGGGGCTTCCAAGGTCTCCGTATGAGATTCATAATCTCTTTGAGTTTTCTTGGTCTTTATCTAGAAGATTATCTTACGTTATATTATACATTCCAAGAGTCAGGGGTGATATATACCTGGTTGAACCGGTTTGAGATGTTGTAACGTCCCAAAATACGAAGGTAAAAATTTCATTTTTAAAACAACCAAAACACCCATTTATCATTTACTCAAATCCTTAATGATATTTTACAATAAAAATAGTTATCAGAGTACAAGCCCAAAATCTCAGTATTGTAGAAAATATGGTTGTATGCGTTGCGATCAAGCCGTGTCCTTCCCTTTCGAACTGGAAGTACCTGGAACAATAAACAACAACTATAAGCACAAATCTTAGTCGGTTTCCCAAAATACCACATACCATACATAACATATGAGTCATACATATCAAACATGCAATAGGAGGTGCTATGTGCCAACCATAGTCTTGCCATTATGCCACGATCCGTATCATTGGCTTTTTTTGCCAGGTCGGGGGCCAAAACCCTAGGTTTTATAGAAAAGTGCCAGGAGCCACCTCCTGGTCTTCCATGCAAGTATCATGAGACAACTAGCATACAATCTACAACTACTTATCTAAATAACTTTCAAAGTCCAAACTCTGGTCTTGCATAGATATTTGCCAGGAACCACCTCCGGGTCTTTCATACAAATGCCAAGGGCCACCCCCTGATCTTCCAATAACATAAACTAAATGGGTCGACATTGGTGCCTTCGATCCATAGTACAGTGAGGAGACTTACCTCAAACAGTTGAACCCACAAATAAATCTCTGACTACAAATATACTAAAATCCCTGCATTATCAATCACAATTATCATCCAATTAATGATTGGGTCCCAACTCACACTAAGAGTCCAAATCAGGGTAAAAGACATTTTTACCCTTCCTCTAACTTGGGCCAAGTCTAAGGCCCAATCTAGATGACCTAAAAGCCAAAAATCCAACACAAGCACCTAAGGCCCAAATAAGGCCCGATTTTCCAAATTTGTCCCAATCCCTTTCATGGGTCATCACCAACAGAGTCCAATAAAGTCTCAATAGCCCAACCATAATATCCTGATAGCCCGACATGGCCCAAGACAACTAAGCCTATCCTATCCCAAAGTCGAAGCCTAAAACAATGAAACCCAAGCTTGTTGAGTACGTGAGGGATACTCAGCCTGTATGCTCAGCGTACTACATGAAAGGCTTGTACGCGCATCGTACAAAGTTATATGCCCAACATACTTACCAACATGGAAAACTTTTCCATTTCAGCTCTTAACCCATTAAGACTTTGATTCAAACTCATATTTGACTTCCTTAAGGTGGTTAATCACATAAAATTGCCAACTTTATGTGCATGCATGGCTAAATGGGGCTCTAGAGCTCAAAAAAGTTTAATGAATGACTTAATACATGTATAACACCACAACCACCATAAAGTTTGCACCTTTATGCGTAATAAACCCTTAATATATCTAGATCTATAAAGCTAAGCTCCAAAAACGGCCTTAACACCCAATCACCAACCAAAAAGGACCAAAATGACCAAAAACATGCCAAGGAGTAGATCTATGAAATGAAATGGAAAAAGAAGATGATAAAGTTGGATCTCAAAGCCCTCCTCCAAAGAAGGATTCTTCAAGCTTCTTCTTTCCCCTCAAGATGCAAAAAATCATCCAAAAAAGCTTCACAAGAGCTTAAAAGCACAAAACACAGGCTAAGGAACGAATTAGGGTTTTGAATGGTGAGGAGGCTAGTTAAACAAGGCAACCCAAGGCTAACTTATGGCTTAAATAGGGTAAAATTTTCAAATTTAGGGTTTCATGCTGAAGGGAGTATGCCCTACATACCCCTTAGTATGCTCGGCGTAATCAAAAGAACCCACGACCAAATAACTCACTACGCCCAACGTACTTGGTGAGTACACCTCGTGTACTTGACCAAGCCCCAAAATACATGAACTACAATTGGCCCTAACTTCTTCGCCCTAAGTCTGTTTCCAACAAATTTTATATGCATGGAAAGGTGACGAGAAGTCTACATTTCTATCAAATCACCCTCACCTTAAAACTTTCCAAAAAAAGTCACAAAATTCATAAAGGCTCGAACTGCCAAAATTACAATTATACCCTTGGGCTTCAAAACACCATCGAACACTTGGATTACTTCATCTATAACTCCCCCATCCAAAAAGTGCCAATACCGTCCTTCCCCAAGGCCCTAAGCCTTATGACAATTGAGCCACGACCCCGAATAACGAAACGATTTGAAACCAAATGTTACAACTCTCACCTACTTAAATTAGATATTGTCCTTGAAATCATTCCTTATCATTCCTGACACACCATATAGCTTGAACAACACAATCACAACCCCACGCGTACAACAACCTTCCCAAAGACAACCGAACCCAACCCTAGAAGAACTTTCCAATCCGAAGAATAATGAATCCTTAAACCACCTCTACTTTCCCCGAAACCTGGAATCTCGAATTGGTCTGACTCCCTGATAGACCACCCATATTGAACAACTACCAGACCTAATCCTCATTAAAGTATAGACTTAAACAGAAAGCTTCCAACCCTTGATTGACTTGGTGCTTCTAATGGGAAGAGAATCACTGAAAATTTACTGTTGCAAAACACTTATACTTGACATAAGGTGGTGGGTGTCGAGACCACCAAATAAAAAAAAACCCTTATTACAACGACATACAAAAATGAATTGTAATAGCGGTAATAGAGATCGAATCCACAGGGATTGGTTCGAATCAAATCTATGCATTTAGTTTCTACGAAATAAAAATATAAGATGATATGGGGGGTTTCAAAATGTTAAATGCGATAAAAACTATTTTACAAAATAACAAAAATGGAAAAATACAAAATCTATAAAATAAAACGTTCCAATATCGGGATAAATCGCAAGTTTAACTATTTGACTAGTCATCAAAAATTTGTGGTGCAATGGATTTAATGGATATTGATTTGGCTATAGCAATCTAAGAAACTTGAGATCACTTAGACTTTTCTTAGTTAATACATTAATTAGAAAAGCTCATAACACATTTTCTTAGTTAAAGTCATAATTTTCATGAAGCATGTAATTAATGAAAATTAACTAGCATTAAGATTTAAAAGTCACCAAATCCAAGAGGAGTCAAAATATTTCACTACCATACTGGAGAACATATTTTCATGATTGTGTGAAAGTAAAACAATCGCAAGAACCATTTGTTGCTTGTTAATTTGAAGATCTATTATGTAATCAAAAAATTAACCAACTAATTAAATATTCACATATCCAAACTCATGATTAAAGACATATGAACATAAATAGATGTTTTACTAGAAAATATTTCATAGCATACCATCAAAACCACACAAAACTACTCCTAATCAATAAATTATTCCATAGATTCACCCAATATTGAAAATAAATACTAACTACACAAAATAATAATAACAATAAAAATGATAGAAATTATACCAATACCGATTATGAAATGAAGATGACAAAACTTCTTGAAATTGTAACTTCTTGAGTGAGAAAAATGAGGTCCCAAGGGCTGTGGTTGTTTGATGTGTGAAATATGTAGGTCTTAATGGATTAAGACCTTGGATTAAGAGCTTTATGGACGTCCCAAGTGATAAAGTTTGAGACTTTATGAATCTTAGGCATATTTGGCCTAAGGATCTGAAGTTTGGGCTTAAGAGCTTAAGCCATTAAGAAGTTAGGAGGACTTAATGTGCAGCGAAGTTACGCCCCGCGTAACTTAGGAGTACGCCCCGCGTAGCGGGTCAGTGCCTCGATCCCCAATTGTGAATCAGTGTGTACGCCCAGCATACCAAGGAGGGTACGCCCAGCGTACTCCCTCTGTTGGGTTTTCCGTTTTGGGCCTTAGGGATTGGGCTGTTATTGGGCTGCTGGATTTTGGGCCGTGACTGGACATATTGGATGGAGTATTGTGGACCCATTAGTTGTCATGGACCATGGGTCTAGGCCCATTTGGTGAGGTGGGCCCAATTTAGTAAATTGGGCCAATAGTGGGCTTTGCTTCGGACTTTTGGACTTTGGGCCATTGGTGGGCTTGGGAGCTTACCTAGTGTTGGGCCGGATTGAGTTAAGGGTAAAATGGTCAATTTACCCTTGGAAGAGTATTGTGCTTAGCCTAATGATTATTTGTGCTATGTTGGCTAGTTCGGGATTTTCGGTGAGTCGGTGATTCGAGAATCTGCTTCTTCAGTTCAGAGTTTCAGCAGTAGCAAGGTGAGTTATCCTCACTATATCAACAGGGTCTAAGGCACCAAGGCCGGCCCTTTATCGGATTGAGATCCGGGTATTTGTTGTTATGTTATTGCCTTGATATGTTTGCATCCTGGTAGCTAGGATGGTATATGTTAGAGACCTGGTTAAGGTCGGTATCCTGATATGTAGGGTGATGCTATGCTAGTGACCGGTTAGGTCGGTATCCTGGTTAGGATGATGATATGTTATGTGATCTGTTAGATCGGCTTGTTGATTGTGAATTGATATAAGATTGTATGTTTATGTGCATATGGTTGTTGGACTGGGATTGGGTTGAGGCGGGTCCTGCTTTGTGCTGTAGGCCAAGATACCCAGGGTGGACCGGTTGTACCGAAGGCCCAACGAGCAATCCGGATAGGCTGTAGGCCCCAAGAGGGCGGACCAGACGTGCCGAGGCTCGGAGAGTGGACCAGGCCGACTAAAGGCCCGGTGCGGGCGGACCAATCATAATGTAGACTCAGAGAGTGGACCAGGTGGATTGATGGCCCGGTGCGGGCGGACCAATCACACTGCAGACTCGATGTATATGGCTAGACTCGGAGGGTGGACCAGGTGGACTGTTGGCCGGTGCGGCGGACCAGTCACACAGTAGACCCGAAGTGCATGGTTGTTCTGTGTTCTGATATGATATGGCATGTTATGCGTGTATGGTATATGTGGTTGGTATTTTGGGGGTATCTTACTAAGCTTTCGGGTTTACAGTTGTGGTTTAATGTTTTTCAGGTTCTTCAGGAGACCGTGGCAAGGCAAAGGCGTGATCGTACTACTCCTCATGATTATGTTTTATGATGTGATTCTGGGAAGATTCTGATAATAATTGTATTGAAAACCTTTTTATAATAACATTAAGAAAATGGATTGTTTTTGAAAAGTTAAAATTTGTTGAATTTTTATGGACGTTACAAGTTGGTATCAGAGCCTTGGTTTGAGTGAATTGGAGGAACACTCGTGTGACTCCAGTCTCAAATAGAGGAGGGTTTTCAAAAGAGAATTTAAAATGGTTTTCTAAATGGGTACAGGAGGACGCGGAGGTACGATCAGCCGGAGCTAGTAAGTAACCCCCAAAATACCATACATGATAGTTGTTTTGAGCTTTGATAGAACAACATGCTAGTGCTAGGCTAGGGATCTTCAGGATTTCTTCATAATGTTGTCTGATTTATGATGCCTGTTAGCCTAGGGTTTCCTTGTGGGAGATTTCCAGTGTTCCTCTAGTAGTGAGGATTAAGCGCTTGTTATGTATGTTTTTCACTAGGGTGTTGTGGTAGTACTTCATACAAATATGGGTAGGTGTGGAAGGTAGTACGGTCCCATACTACTGAAAGCACAAGACCCATACGCGTATCAGGGAAACCATGACCTCTAGGGTTGGGTTGAGAGTTGGTTCCTGGGTTAGTGGGAAGTGTTTGAGATTTTGTGGTGTTTTTCAATATGGAGATTTCGAGGCATGCTGGGAGTGGATCTGGGTCAGGATCGGGAGCAGGAGAGGGAGTTCTGGGCGGGTCAGTACCGCCCGAGGTTATTGGTCAGATGAGCACGTGCGAGTTGGATGCGAGGATTCATGAGATCCTGCATGATGAGGTTGCTGCGTTGTTCGGGCTGAGTTGCCGGAACTGTTTGGGTCGATCAAGACCGCCATGGTTGAGTATTTTGATGAGCGCTATGCAGCTCTCACAGAGACGGCTGTCGCGGCGGCTATAGCGGCTGTAGCAGCGGCAAGGGGAGGAGCTGGTCGGGGTTTTCAGTATCGGGACTTCGATAATACGAAGCCTCCTACCTTTGATGGAGTTCAGGACCCGATCGTTTCTATGAGATGGTTGTCGGACGTGGAGGAGTGTTTCTTCACGTGTTCGTGCCCTGCTGATCAGAGGGTGAGGTGTGCTCTGAACCAGTTAAGGCTCGGGGCGAAGGATTGGTGGATATTGACCAAGGGGACATAGTCGGATCAGTTCAGAGAGATGTTCAGCACTCGTTATGTTCCGCGGGTTGAGAGAGAGATATTGGCTCAGGAGTTCCTTGAGCTGAAGCAGGGTTCGAAGTCGGTGACTGAGATCACCAGGATGTTCACTGAAAGGGCGATGTTTTGCCCTGAGTTCGCTTCGGAGCAGGCCCGGATGACCCGATATATGAGTATGCTCAAGAGGGATATCAGACAATTTGTGTCTACGCAGAGGTGCGAGGCTTTGTTGGAGTTGCAGGAGGCCACCAGGCGGCATGAGTTGGAGATTGAGTTGCAGTTGCGAGAGCTGAGGCAGGCTCCGGTGCAGTCGCAGCCGGCACCGAAACGGTCCAAGACCGTTGATTCTAGGGTGGGAGATCAGAGCAGCCACGCTTGTGGGAAGTGTGGGAGGGGTCACACCGGAGTTTGTAGGTCCGGTGGTGCATGCCGCAAGTGCGGAAAGGAGGGGCACTATGCGAGTGATTGTCGGCAGTCAACGCCGGTTCGGGATTTGAGGATTTGTTATCACTGTCATCAGGTTGGACATTTGAGGGTCAACTGTCCATAGCTTGCTGCAGGACCGGTGCAGGCTCCAGCACCGGCCACTTTGAGGATCAGGGGTGGAGGTCAGGGTGGAGCGGAGCCCCCAAGGGCTCAGGGTCGTACTTTTTAGCTTACAACAGAGGAGGTCAGAGCAGTATCGGATGTAGCTGCAGGTATGTTTCTTTCTTGATGTCTTGTTATCTTGTGATTATTGTGGAGTATTGTTTATCTGCTAGTCTCATTGTGTGGTTTTCGGTGTGGTATTCGTTGTTCTTTGAGGGTTATGGTATGGTTATGGGTTAGTGTTGGGAATTTTGTTGGTTATCATTCATGAGGGTTATTAGTGGAAATCTGGCGTTTGGTCTGAATGTCGGGTAGCATCTGCAGTCTGAAGGGGGGTTAGCTGAAGATCGAGTTTCGTTCGAGATCGGGATGATCAGTGTTGATATGTGATTTTGTGAAGGTTGCTCGTGCTTGCGCGACGTAGTTCGCGTGTAAGTGTTTGTGTTGTGTAGGGTTGTTGAGGGAGGTCAGTGATGGCGACCGGTGGTTGATAGTCAGTGCTATAAGTAGGGGGAGAATTGGAAAATTCTCCGAAAGATCGATAAGCATTGGAGGTTGTTTAGCTGCTTGGGATTCAGCAGTGTTCTGTCAGCCAATAGCGTAGGCTGGTATGAGTAAGTGGCAGGCATGCGGGGCGGGATACAGACCAAGGGTATTTGATTATGGAGGGCCTGGGATCAGGCCGGGATTGAGTGTGTATGATGAAGATAGAGTTCGGAACCCCTAGAGGGCTAGAACAGTATGCATGGGAGGGTTTCCCGAAGAGATAACTCGGAAGGATGAATGCCAGTTGAGCGGTTCAGATAGACTGTAGGCCGGTAAGCGTACCAGTCATGCCAAAGGCTCGGAGAACGGTCCAGCCAGGCTGAAGGCCCTGGAGGGCGGTCCAGATTGGGTGAAGGTTCTGAGAGTGGTCCAGATTGGCTGAAGGCCTGGTAAGGCGGTCCAGTCATGCTGAAGACTCTACAGGTATTGTTAGATCGGTTCGAGGAAATGGATTGAGTATGTCGCGATGTTTTAGTATTAGAAGGTCTGGCCCCGGGTATTGATCTCGATTAGAGGAGATAGTGCATGGATTCGAGAGTCCTTGCGAGCAGATTCAGAGCATGTGTGTTGCAGGGATAGCGGTTATGCTATAAGGGAGTGGTGCAGCGTTGGGCGAGCACCGTGGCACTTGTCGCAGTGACAAGGCGGCCAAGTGGATTTCCTTGGTAAGGGAAGAGAGAGGAATGTAGCTCCGAGGGGGAGTGTAAATTTACGGAAGTGAAAGTGGCAGTGCAGAGTTATGATTGGAGTGATCCAATTATGGTCTTTGAGCAGCGTGATTGCGGCAGTGGTAAGGAATCACATCCGGATTGGATGACTGCCGAGGTCGCGGAAGGGATTCCGTAGATGTAGAGCCAAGAGGCTCGGAAGGGGTGCAGGGATGGAGTCTTGGATTCCCAGTTTGATTCTGATCAAGGAATTGTGTATGTAGTGGTGATTCTTCCTGGGGGATGTTTGGAGGTGTCGTCAGTGTGACAGGTTTTCCTAACCCGAGGGTGTTAGAGCTAGTGCAGCATGTGCATGCGATTGCAAGAGAAGAACTCATGGGAGTTGCTCTGAGGCTGAAGAATGTGTCATTCTGTCAGCATGGAATGGATAGAGTTGGACTCAGATCGGGAACCCGGTGGTTTAGGGTTATATCTAGCTCGTAAGAGTCAAGTGATTGTTGTGATCAGGATCGAGAAAAGTGCCATGGAATGGTACTCAGTTGATAAGTGTAGAATCTGATAAGTGTGGTTATCAAAGGGTGAAGCCGGTGGCCGGCTTGAGGCGGTGGTCAGAACACCGCAAGAAAAGGGAAGGTTGAGTTCCGGATTTCTATGGTTGTGTCTTAAGGAACCGGGTTTGGTAAATGCCAGGTGACGCATTGCGGGAGAAGTTCTGGAGTCGAGTTGTCGCAGGCTTCGAGGTCGAAGCCTAATTTAAGTGGGGGAGAATTGTAACGCCCCGTTCCTAAAAGTACTTATTTGTGAGTCCCCGGGATTTAAGAGGAAGGGTATTTTGGTCCTTGTGTGGGAAAAGTGGAAGAGAGGGCCAAATATGAAAGTTGGGACACGCCGAGTATGCCCAAGTAAGCTGGGATTATGCCCAGCGTGAGAGCGTAATGGGATGCGGGTGCAAGGTTGAGTACGCCCAGCGTACTAGAGGTACGCCCAGCGTACTCTCAGAGTTCTAAAACCCTAAAATTAGGGTCAGCCACTATATAAGGAACATGTTGGTTCATACCCTAGCCTCCATAAGCTCTCCCTTAACCTCAGAAACCCTAGATAGCCGTTCCACCTCCATTGTTGGGTGTGTTTGGCCTTGGAAAGCTTATTTTGGCAAAGGAGAGGCTAGAAGAAGAAAGAGGAAGTTGTCAAAAAAGGAGTTGAGTGGCTGGAGCTTATAGATCTGGAAAGATATCATCCTTTGGAGCCTATCTGAGGTATAAAGCTTCTTGCTTGTCATTTTTATTGCATAGATCTAAGTGTTGTGAAGTTTTGACATCATTCTTGTCCCAAAAGTCCTCATCTTGATGCATGTTTTGAGTTGGTCGAGATTATCTGTGATGGGTTTTAGCCATAAGAACTTTCCTATGTGCGCATGCAAAACCCTAATGCTTGGATCTAGGCTTTCTAATTAAACATGCTTTGAATCCAAGACTTCTAATGACTAATTAGGTATAAGAACAATACAAAATCAAATCTAGAAGCTTACCTTTGAATCTCTTGTTTGATCTTGTTGTCTTGGAGCTCTAGAGTCATAATTGTCACTCCTCTAATGGCTTACAAACACCAACTAGCAAGGAGGATGATTTGAGAGAGAGGAGAGGGGAGGAAATCGGCCAGGGGTTCTCTACTTTAGATGAGATGCCGATTTCCTTTGGCTAGAGGGTCTATTTATACTTGTAGACTCCTAAAGGGTTTCACCTTAAACCCTAGTTGGATAATCTTTCCTTAAAGCAATCCAAATCCTTTCCTTAGATAAGCAATGGACGATTTTGAGCTATCCTTAGCTCTAGAATTCATCCCTCCTTTATCCAATAAGGATTTACAGTCTAAAGTGTAACTATCAAACAATTGATAGTTTATACCCTCTTATTTAATTAATCTCTTTAAGTCACCAAATTAATACTAATTAATTTATGACTTATATTAATCAAATAACAATATTATTATTCCTTATATTATTCTTATAATATATTAATAATATTTATTCTCTCATAATAAATCATCCTATCAAGTTGCTATGGTGAAGGCAACCCAAAAGGACCATGCACAATCGGGTCAAATACTTGCCTAATATAATTGCAGCCTTAGACACTATTCCAACAGTCTCCCACTTGGATAAGTCTAGTAACTATATGCACAAGTACAATCCGATTTGCAATCATAGCTCTCAAAGACGCTGTCAAACTCTGATCTAATCAATCTTGTCCTTTAGATAAGGGATCGTACAGTCCTCTGTTAGATATCATGCTGACAATTCTATGGAATGATTAGTCAAGCATTTAGGTTTCTCGATCTCCGATTTATTTGACATAGAACTTAATCGAACACATCAATTCAGTTCTGACCGGGCTCGACACATAAGTCAAATCAAATCATTGAGCGGCCGAGATATCGCTTTTACCTTCTTGGGATAAAAGTTACAGATAAACTTCGACTTATATGCATTTACTTATTCATTAACCAACTATACACAACAATGCGTTTTATAATACCGAGTTACTGATGCGTTTTCGCGTTATCAATGTACAACTAATTAACAAATAACAAACCATATATCTAGGTTTTAAGACTATATGATATTATCGTCTTGCGATCACCCTTTTATATCAAATTCCATAAGGTGATTCCAGCAAGCACGGGTTTGTTCCAATGCTCAAAACCAGTTCATAAGCACTCATGAACGTTGCAGCAACCCTTTGCTATGTCTAATACCATTTAGACAATCTACACACCAATTCACGACAATCTTCATTCATATCTACTTCCAACATATGAACGATTGTGGACAATTTGAATAATTCGATTATTCTTAATAAATTCAATTATTCTGGAAGTCAAAACATGCAAAGTGAAACAATAGTTAAACAATTAACATAAGATAGTAACATTACTCATAAATAAAACTCCTTTATTTAATCATCAAATGTTAATTACATTTATCTATTACACGTTTCTAATACTATCTAATCTATGCTAATATCGTCCTTCAGCCCAATACTCCTAGCATGCTGCAAGTGCTTAACCCTACTCAGTCCCTTCGTAAGCGGATCTGCTAGGTTATCTTCTGATGATATCCTCTTCACTACGAATTGTCCTTCTTCTACACGATGTCTAATAAAATGATATTTTCTGTCGATATGTCGTGATCTACCATGATCCCTCGGTTCCTTGGTCAAGGCAACCGCTCCTTCATTATCACAGAAAATCTCCATGGGCTCCTCTATAGCAGGTACAACTCCAAGGTCACCAATGAAGTTCTTCACCCATATTGCCTCCTTCAATGCTTCGCTCGCTGCAATGTACTCTGATTCGCACGTTGAATCAGCTACGGTTTCCTGCTTGGAACTTTTCCATGTCACTGCTCCTCCATTCAAGGTAAAGACCCAGCCCGACTGCGAACGGTAGTTGTCCCTGTCAGTTTGAAAGTTGGCGTCATTATACCCTCGCACCTTTAATTCATCACTCCCCCGAGGACTAAAAAACATTCCTTCGTCCTCCAAAGGTACTTAAGGATATTCTTCACCGCAATCCAATGGGCTCTGCCAGGATTCCCTTGATATCTACTAACCATGCTCAAAGCAAAGGCTACATCAGGGCGAGTACAAGTCATAGCGTACATGATTGAGCCAACTGTGGAAGCGTATGGTACTCGGCTCATTTCTGCTATCTCAGCTTCAGTACTTGGACTTTGAGTCTTACTCAACTTGGCATTACTTTGTATCGGCAATTCTCCCTTCTTTGAGTTTACATACTAAAACGTTTTAGTACCTTCTCTAAGTAAGTGTTCTGACTAAGTCCTATTAGTCTCTTACTTCTTTCTCTCACTATCCTTATTCCCAAAATATAGGAAGCCTCTCTGAGGTCCTTCATAGCGAAGCACTTCCCGAGCCAGGACTTAACCTCCTGTAGAGTCGGGATGTCGTTTCCTATGAGTAATATGTCATCGACATATAGAACGAGGAAGCTAACTATACTCCCACCGGCTTGACATATACACACGATTCATCTTCGCTTTGTACAAATCCAAACTCTTTGCCTTTCTCATCGAAGCAAAGATTCCATTTGCGAGATGCTTGTTTAAGTCCATAAATGGACTTGTCAAGCTTACACACTCTATTCGGATGCTTCGGATCCACAAACCCCTCTGGCTGAGCCATGTAGACATCCTCAGCCAACTTCCCATTAAGGAAAGCGGTCTTGACATCCATTTGCCAAATCTCATAATCATGAAATGCGGCAATCGCTAGCATCACTCTAATAGATTTTATCTTCGCAACTGGTGAGAAGGTCTCATCATAGTCAACTCCGGGAGTTTGAGTAAAGCCCTTCGCGACCAATCGCGTTTTATATGTGTGTACTTTTCCATCCACATCGATCTTCTTCTTGAAGATCCATTTGCACCCAACGGTCTTACGTCCGGGCACATTATCCACCAAATTCCAAACTTGGTTGTCATACATGGATTGGATCTCGCTATCCATTGCCTCTTTCCATTTTGCAGACTCCGGGCCTGCCATGGCTTCCTTATAGTTATTAGGTTCATCAAGATTTATTAGTGTACCATCACTAATATACGTGTCCCCTTCGGTAGTAATATGAAAACCATAAACTGTGGTTGAACTCTAACTCTTCGGAACGTCTAAGAGGTAAGGATTTGTCAATCGGTTCAACCGGAGTTTCCTCCTCGGGTTGAGTGCCAGCGGTAGAGGTTCCTTCATCTATCGCCTCTTGAATCTCTTTAAGCTCGATTTACCTCCCACTGTCTCCTTGGCTTATGAGTTCTCGCTCTCATAAAACTCCTCTCCTCGCAACGAAGTCAACATTGTCCTTCGGTCTATAGAAGAGATATCCAAAAGATTTCTGCGGGTAGCCGATGAAAATACATCGCTCAATACGAGGTTTGAGCTTGTCGTGAGTATCTCGTCTTACGAAAGCCTCGCAACCCCAAACCTTGATATGTGCCAACAAGGGAGCTTTCCCTGTCCACATCTCGTGAGGTGTTTTGGCAACCTTCTTAGTAGGGACTCGGTTAAGGATATGGGCGGCAGTCTCTAAGGCATACCCCCAAAAAGAGATAGGTAGTGAAGCACGACTCATCATAGAGCGAACCATATCCAATAAGGTTCGATTACGCCTTTCTGCCACACCATTCAATTGTGGTGTCCTAGGTGGCGTCAATTGTAAAACTATTCCACACTCCTTGAGATAATCGTGGAATTCAAGACTTAGGTACTCTCCACCTCGATCGGATCGAAGCATCTTGATTTTCCTGCCCAATTGATTCTCCACTTCATTCTTGAACTCTTTGAAGTTTTCAAAAGTTTCTGACTTTTGCTTGATTAAATAGATATACCCATATCTACTATAGTCATCGGTAAAAGTCACGTAGAAGCGGTTCCCATCCTTCGTGGTTGATCTGAATGGTCCACATACATCGGTATGTATTAGGTCAAATAGACCCTCACCCCTTTCGCAAGAACCAGCGAAGGGTGACTTAGTCATCTTTCCAAGTAAACAAGACTCGCATGTGTCATCTTCCCTAAGGTCGAATGACTCCAACACTCCATCCTTTTTGGAGTTGGGCTATGCGTTTATTGTTGACATGTCCAAGGCGACAATGCCACAAGGATGCCTTATCCATACTATTGGAAGAATCTATGTTTAAAACATTATTTCCTAAGTTATCAACAATCATAACAGTTTCATATATTCCATTACATGGTATAGCTTCAAAATAAAAGACACCATTTAGATAAGCTAAAATAGAACCATTCTCATTATCAAAAGAAACTCTAAAACCTTGTCTAAACAAACCATGAAATGAAATGATGTTTCTAGCCATTTCTGGCGAATAGCAACAATTGTTCAAATCTAAACTTAAACCATTCCTAAGCACTAAAGAATACACTCCAATCTTGGTCACAGGCGACGATCTTCTGTTCCCCATGATTAGATTTATTCTTCCAGCCTCCACATCCCTATTTCTTCTTAGTCCCTGCACATTAGAACAAATGTGGTAACCACAACCGGTATCAAGAACCCAAGAAATAGCATGAGATGAATCGTTAGATTTAATTGTGTATATACCTGCGAAAGACGGCTTGATCTTTCCTTCCTTGATGGCTTGCAGGTACTCTAGGCAGCTTCTCTTCCAATGTCCTATCTTGTGGCAGTGGTGGCACTCTGCCACCTTTGGGTTAGGGCAGGGCTTAGCAGGATCAACTGTGGTCCCACTAGAAGAGGCACCATCTCGGGCTTTAACCTTACAATAGTTCTTAGACGAAGCCTTCCTCTTCTTTCCCTTTCCTTGTCCAATGGCCAAGACAGGAGCAGCGGGTGGATTGGGAGTTGGTGCAGCAGACTTGTCCTTGAAGTTGCTCTCAGCGACCCTCAAGAGACCTTGGAGTTTACTTAGGGTGACCTCCTCTTTGTTCATGTGGTAGGTCATCCTAAATTGATTATAGCTCGGAGGCAAAGAGTGAAGCACCATGTCGATCGCCAAGTCTTCCCCAAAGTCAACATTCAACTTGCGAAGGCGGTCGACATACCTTTGCATCTTTTGCAGTGCACGGTAAGAGACTCTCCATGAACCATCTTAGCGGAAATCATGTTAGTGAAAATCTCATAACGCTCTTGTCTCGCGTTTTGGTGGTATCTCTCCAATAAGTCTTGATGCATCTCGTACGGGTACATGTCCTCATAGGACTTTTGGAATTCGGAGTTCATAGTGGCTATCATGATGCAATGTACCTTCGTTGCATCGCGCTCATGAGTTTCAAAAGTGGTCATTTCAGCCGGAGTAGCGATTTCAGGGTTAATCTTCTCGAGCTTCTCATCGAGGACATACTCCTTATCCTTATAGCGAGCAATGGTGCGAATGTATCTTATCCATTCGCTAAAGTTCGTCCCATCGAAAATGACCTTTTGACAAAGGCTCATAAATGTAAAAGAACTAGCAGCAGCGTTGTTTGCGTTCGACATCTACAAATAGAAAGGACAAAGATAGATTAGAATATGAATCCCTAATTATCACCCAATAAGAAAAAATAGGGCTAGGATCCAACAACAATATTTACATATTAGAAAAGGGATGCCGTAATCTAACATGCAAATAATATGAAGGTAAGTGAATGACGATTCACTAATTCTCCACCATAAAAACATAGCTTTAAGTCCTAAATGTATTGAGAATTCCTAGGTTTGGATGAGATTCATTGAAACTATTCAATGGCATGATTAAATCTCGATATGCCCCTCTTGTTTGTGACTGGGATACCGAGGATCACAAAGCGGGTGTGAATTACCATGCAAATTCACATGGTGCCTTCATTGTAACGATCACCTATTCGATGTGCCAGTAAACCACACACGCTCTATCGAACTATGATAAACAATGAATCACCCTTTTCCACCTTTGCTTAAAACCAATTAGTGTGCCGGTAAACCACACACACTAAACTAACTTCTTAGCAAGGGTGCAAAGTGTAATTTCATGGGATTGCATCAATTCACTTTTCCTAAGGTAACTAAGATTGGGAATTTAAATAATATGTAGTTACTTTATATTTCTTATTATACTTTTAAAGAGAGGATGAGTTTGCCCTATCCTACCCGTTCGGCTAACGACCCTCCACCGATCAAGCAAGCGGTGGGTGTGAGTGTACACCCATTAAGCGTCATTTTATAGGCCGCAACCTTATACTCACCTTATAGATCGGCTTCGTGAATAAGGCCTACAAACGGTAAGACTAGCATTTTAGTTATACATATATATATTAATCTTGTAATATTATATTAGTATAGGGTTGTATTTTAAACTTTTACAATCTAGGGTTTGAAATTTAAATTGTCTAAATTAAAACTTTTAATCACAAAACATAAACATCAAAACTTGAGGACAAGTTTTAAACATTTAAAACATGGAGGATCAAATAAAAAATAATTTTAATTAACAATTAATTCCATAATTATCTATATTTGATTTATTCAAGATTTCTTGCAAGATAATTACCAATTTAATCAAAATAATTAATTAATTATCTTATAAGGAAATTAAATATTTTATAAGTTGATAAATATCTTTAATTAGATCAAGATTATAGTCATATATATATATATATATATATATATATATATATATATATATCAAAAAATCGGATTAGGGTTGATCTAATATGATTAAGGTAAGTTTCCATAAGATAATCATCAAAAAATCCCGAATCTTGCCTTTCCTGACGCTTGGACTCGCCGAGTGCACCAAGGGACTCGCCGAGTCAGGCCAACTCGCCGAGTCCATGACTCAGAACCTCAAAAATCGAATTTTGCAAACAAGTTTCAAACAAACAAGCAACAATTTAACAGAAACCAAGCTAGGCTCTGATACCACTAACGGGTTTTAGCCATAAGAACTTTCCTATGTGCGCATGCAAAACCTAATGCTTGGATCTAGGCTTTCTAATTAAACATGCTTTGAATGCAAGTCTTCTAATGACTAATTAGGTATAAGAACAATAGAAAATCAGATCTAGAAGCTTACCTTTGAATCTCTTGTTTGATCTTGTTGTCTTGGAGCTCTAGAGTCACAATTGTCACTCCTCTAATGGCTTACAAACACCAACTAGCAAGGAGGATGATTTGAGAGAGAGGAGAGGGGAGGAAATCAGCCAGGGGTTCTCTACTTTAGATGAGATGCCGATTTCCCTTGGCCAGAGGGTCTATTTATACTTGTAGACTCCTAAAGGGTTTCACCTTAAACCCTAGTTGGATAATCTTTCCTTAAAGCAATCCAAATCCTTTCCTTAGATAAGCAATGGACGATTTTGAGCTATCCTTAGCTCTAGAATTCGTCCCTCCTTTATCCAATAAGGATTTACAGTCTAAAGTGTAACTATCAAACAATTGACAGTTTATACCCTCTTATTTAATTAATCTCTTTAAGTCACCAAATTAATACTAATTAATTTATGACTTATATTAATCAAATAACAATATTATTATTCCTTATATTATTCTTATAATATATTAATAATATTTATTCTCTCATAATAAATCATCCTGTCAAGTTGCTATGGTGAAGGCAACCCAAAAGGACCATGCACAATCGGGTCAAATACTTGCCTAATATAATTGCAGCCTTAGACACTATCCCAACAATCTGTCCTTTCAGACCTTTGGAGAGGTCTTGAGTGAGAAAAATGAGGTCCCAAGGGCTGTGGTTGTTCCATGTGTGAAATATTTAGGTCTTAATGGATTAAGACCTTGGATTAAGAGCTTTATGGACGTCCCAAGTGATAAAGTTTGAGACTTTATGAATCTTAGGCATATTTGGCCTAAGGATCTGAAGTTTGGGCTTAAGAGCTTAAGCCATTAAGAAGTTAGGAGGACTTAATGAGCAACGAAGTTACGCCCCGCGTAGCGGGTCAGTGCCTCGATCCCCAATCGCGAATCAGTGTGTACGCCCAGCGTACTCCCTCTGTTGGGTTTTCCGTTTTGGGCCTTAGGGATTAGGCTGTTATTGGGCTGCTGGATTTTGGGCCGTGACTGGACATATTGGATGGAGTATTGTGGACCCATTAGTTGTCATGGACCATGGGTCTAGGCCCATTTGGTGAGGTGGGCCCAATTTAGTAAATTGGGCCAATAGTGGGCTTTGCTTCGGACTTTTGGACTTTGGGCCATTGGTGGGCTTGGGAGCTTACCTAGTGTTGGGCCGAATTGAGTTAAGGGTAAAATGGTCAATTTACCCTTGGAAGAGTATTGTGCTTAGCCTAATGATTATTTGTGCTATGTTGGCTAGTTCGGGATTTTCGGTGAGTCGGTGATTCGAGAATCTGCTTCTTCAGTTCAGAGTTTCGGCAGTAGCAAGGTGAGTTATCCTCACTATATCAACTGGGTCTAAGGCACCAAGGTCGGCCCTTTATCGGATTGAGATCCGGGTATTTGTTGTTATGTTATTGCCTTGATATATTTGCATCCTGGTAGCTAGGATGGTATATATTAGAGACCTGGTTAAGGTTGGTATCCTGATATGTAGGGTGATGCTATGCTAGTGACCGGTTAGGTCGGTATCCTGGTTAGGATGATGATATGTTATGTGATTTGTTAGATCGACTTGTTAATTGTGAATTGATATATGATTGTATGTTTATGTGCACATGGTTGTTGGACTGGGATTGGGTTGAGGCGGGTCCTACTTTGTGCTGTAGGCCAAGATACCCAGGGCGGACCGGTTGTCCCGAAGGCCCAGCGAGCGGTCCGGATAGGCTGTAGGCCCCAAGAGGGCGGACCAAACGTGCCGAGGCTCGGAGAGTAGACCAGGCCGACTGAAGGCCCGGTGCGGGCGGACCAGTCATACCGTAGACTTAGAGAGTGGACTAGGTGGATTGAAGGCCCGGTGCGGGCGGACCAATCACACTGCAGACTCGATGTATATGGCTAGACTCGGAGGGTGGACCAGGTGGACTGTTGGCCGGTGCGGCGGACCAGTCACACAGTAGACCCGAAGTGCATGGTTGTTCTGTGTTCTGATATGATATGGCATGTTATGCGTGTATGGTATATGTGGTTGGTATTTTGGGGGTATCTCACTAAGCTTTCGGGCTTACAGTTGTGGTTTAATGTTTTTCAGGTTCTTCAGGAGACCGTGGCAAGGTAAAGGCGTGATCGTATCGCTCCTCATGATTATGTTTTATGATGTGATTTTGGGAAGATTCTGATAATAATTATATTGAAAACCTTTTTGTAATAACATTAAGAAAATGGATTGTTTTTGAAAAGTTAAAATTTGTTGAATTTTTATGGACGTTACATTGAGATCTAGGTTAGGTCTTGTTTGGTGTTTCTTATGAGCTTATGGGCTACCTCTTGGGAGTTGAGCAACTCTAGAGATTAGGAAGAGTAGATATGAGGTCCTTTGGTGGGCCAAGCAGTGTGTTTTGGGTCTTTGGGCCTTATTGGGCCATTAGGAGTCATATGTTTTGGGCCAGGAAAATATTTGGACTTAGGGTAAGGCTAATTAGAGGGATTGGTCCTAATTGAGCAAATTGGGCCATTGGTAGACCACTAGTGGGCTTGGAGAGACTACTTAGTGTTGGGTTTTGTTTTGGGGTTCGGGCCTTAGTTTGGATCATACTAGGCCAGGGGTAGAATATTCATTTTACCCCCATGCATGGATTAAGGATCATGGTATTGGACCCAATTGATAATTGGGTATGTTGTTCGGTATTGATGGTTCAGGAAGTGGACAATGCAGTAGCTAAGGATTTCTTCAGGGAGCTTCTGCATTTGAGGTGAATTTTCTCATCATACCAATGGGTCTAAGGCACCAAGGTCGACCCATTTTATGATAGTGGGTATACTTGTTGTGTAGAGGTGTGTGGCATTGTTATGCATTGATATGTGTTAGATATAGCTTTTAAAGCTAGTGGTAGAGATAGCCTTCAGGGCTAATGGTAGAGATAGCCTTCAAGGCTAGCGGTAGAGATAGCCTTCAAGGGTAGCGGTAGAGATAGCCTTCCGGGCTAATGGTAGAGATAACCTTTATGGCTAAGTGTAGAGATAGCCTTTGTGGGTAATGGTAGAGATAGTTTATAGCTAATTGATAAGTGTTATGTGGTAGAGGTAGATTTTATAGCTAACTGATATACATTATGTGGTAGAGGTAGCTTTATAACTAATTGATATGTGTTATGTGGTAGAGGTAGCTTTTATAGCTAGCATGTTATGTGGCTTGTGTGTGGGGTATGCTCTGGGAAACTCACTAAGCTTCGTGCTTACATGTTTGTTTATGGTTTCAGGCACTTCAGATCCCAAGGGCAAGGGCAAGGCGTGATGGCGCGGCGTGCACCCTCTCAGAGGCATTTTATGGGACACTCTGATATTTGGAATAAAAGTTGTATTTGACTTATGTTTTGAAAACAATTATAACTAGGTTTCTTAATGTATGGAAATATGTTTGACTACTCTAAAAATGAAAATTTTACTTTGAAAATTGGGTTGTTACAAGTTGGTATCAGAGCCTTGGTTTGAGGGATTCGGGCACACTCTCGAGTGTGTCAGGACTCAAACTAAGAAAATGGTAAAATTGTTTTCAAAAGTAACATAAAAGGGTTTTTCAAAAGGAAATGAAAAGATGAGAGTGCAACTCGCGCGATCAGCCAAGCCAAGTAAGTAGTTCCCCAATGTGCTAGTCATGTTATACTGATATTCGAGCTTTGATGATCGTATGGAACTTGCTATGTGTATGCTTTTAAAATTATATACGATCAGGAGCTTATAGCCTTAGAATGATTGATTTGGCCTTATTTCCTGTTCCTTGTGTGGTTGTGGTCCTAGGGTAGAATATTTTATTCAAAAGTATATTTGATCCTTTTCTGTGTATAATTTGCATGCATAAAGGCAATCTGTTATGATTGGTTTAATTGATTTGAGTAGAGCAAATCTTAAGACAGCCTGAGATTGATGTACATGGTAGTCGTGGGATATGGTTTGGTTGTGGGACGAATTGGAGTTATCAGGTAGAGCAGTGGGGAAGGGTACAGGTAGGTGTGGAAGGTAGTATCGAACCCGTATTACTATAAGCATATGACCTGTACCCGAACCAATGTTAGATCTGACAACTTCAAGGAGGACCGGTGTGGGGAGATCCCTTATATGGAAATCCTGATCGTTGTGATTTATGAAATTTTAGTTCAGCATGGTGGTGACACGACTTGGAGCAGGGGGATCAGGATCGGGATCTTGATCCGGGGCAGGGTCAGGCAACACTACCGATGTGATTGATGAGAGGTTGTGCGAGCTTATTGCAGCTGAGGTTACCAAGGGCATCCTTGACACTACCCCAATCATTTTTGGGACGGTCACGGAGAGCATGCTGGAGATTATGGAGGAGAGATTCATGGAATTCAGGGCTGAGATTGTTACGGGTCAGGTTGGGGCTCGAACTCCATCGTTCCGGGAGTTCAAGGCATGTGGGGCACCAGAGTTTTTCGGGGCCAGGGACCCCATTGTTAGCCGACGCTGGGTGGCGGATATCGAGAATGCCCAACACATGAGTTCTTGCCTGGATGCGACAAAGGTGGGGTTTGCTTCTTGTATGCTGAGAGATAGGGCCCGAGATTGGTGGGGCGAGGTTACGAGTCAGGTGGGAGCAACCGGTGTGGCTGAAATGACCTGGGCTGAGTTTACTCAGCGATTCGACTTGGAGGTTGCACCAGCTATTGAGGTGAAACGACTTGTGAAGGAGTTTAATGACTTGCAGCAGACCATCGAGACTGTGGCGGTGATCACCGCCAAGTTTCGAGAGCGAGCGTTGTTGATTCTGCAGTATGCCACCGATCAGGAGATGCGGAGGACGAGGTATTATTCCATGCTGACAGATGATATCTGGGAGTTTGTGGGCTTTACAGTGTGCAAAACCCTGAATGAGATGGTAGAGAAGGCCCGGGAACGGGATATGGAGTTGGACTTCCGCACTAAGCGGAAGCCGGAGCAGACGCATGTAGCAGGGGGGGTCAGGCTAAGAAGCCTAAGACCTCAGACACTAGTGGCAGGGGACAGCAGGGTCAGGGCTGGCGTGCCAAGTGCAGTAGGGTGCACGGTGGAGCTTGCCATATCATAGGCACGGGATGCTATGCAAGTGGCCAGCAGGGCCACTTGAGCAGGGACTACCCCACAAAGGGCTTAATTTGTTTTCACTGCAACCAGACCGGCCATAAGCGGGTCAACTGTCCGAAGTTGCAAGGAGGAGGAGGGGCAGTGGAGGCACCCGCACCTATCACGATGAGGATTTACCGATGGCCGCCCTGCCAAGGCGGATACTCTAGTGGTGAAGAGTCGCGCATTTCAGTTGACCATTGAGGAGGCTTAAGCAGCGCCAAACATTATGGTTGGTACGTGTCTATTATTCTCTGCTTTTTATTATTCGTATGACTTGTGTGAATATTAAGCTTGTATGAGGACCTTTACGGTCAATAATATGTCGATACATGTTTTGTTTTGATTCGGGTGCTATCCGATCGTTTGTGTCTCTTGCGCTTAGCAAGAAGTTCCAGAATGCTCCGAGAACCTTGGTTTCCCGCTCGAGGTAGGGATTGTTGATGACTGTACAACGAGTGTCGCGAGAGTGATATTAGTTGGAGCAGCTAGAGTCATTGGCATTGTTGGGATTCGAGAAGTGCTAGCTGGTTTTCAGGAGTCATGTTGTTCGGAAGAAGGTTTAAAGGGTCCTTCATTTCTCGTGTGTCGAGTGGACCTAGATGAATCTAAGTGGGGGAGAATCTTTCAGATATCCAAGATGGAAGCGAGTGTGAGACGAGTATGCGTTTCACATCCCCATTGAAGGAGGAAAGGCGGCCTTAGGTGTTGCGAGAGTGATATTAGTTGGAGCAGCTAGAGTCATTGGCATTGTTGGGATTCGAGAAGTGCTAGCTGGTTTTCAGGAGTCATGTTGTTCGGAAGAAGGTTTAGAGGGTCCTTCATTTCTCGTGTGTCGAGCGGACCTAGATGAATCTAAGTGGGGGAGAATCTTTCAGATATCCATGATGGAAGCGAGTGTGAGACGAGGATGCGTTTCACATCCCCATTGAGGGAGGAAAGGCGGCCTTAGGTGACGACTGAACATAGGATAGCAAGGGATGGGAGTTCGAGAAACGACCCAACATTTGGATCGCATCTTCTTAACGTCATATAGCAAAATCTGGAGGAGGGAACCAGGTAGAGTTCTAGTCACTGTTTGATTTCAGCTGGGAGGATAAACTGCGTGGGCGCTCAATGCTGAGATGCGTTCGGATTGATAGATGGGCGATAGGGATATGGTCATGGATCATGTTTGTGTAGGGAGTGTACTAAGTCTATGGGTGTAGCTGTAGCATTCATAGATTCGTTCAGATGGCTTAGATCAGTTCATAATGTCATGGGGAATCCATAGCTTTGGTGGAATCAGGACTAGAGATGATTATCCGATCAGGTAACGGTAGGCAAGCCGGGTGGTTATGAGAATTCATAATGGAATTGGCAGAGGCTGTTGAGGCAAGGGTTGAGAACTTGAGTTACAAGATCGTGTGGATAAGCGGTACGTGACACAGAAGAGCTACGACCATGTAGTCTTGATATTTGATCTTTTGGGAACCTGGTGGTGGGACCGGGTGCAAGATTGGTAATCTCAGGGATCAGCTAAGGGTGTCTGTTTACTGGTCAGGTAAGGGTAATCAGATGTTATGATGCATAATGGATCTCGAGGTAGTGGTGGAGTATCGATCTGTTTCGTAGAGGAATCCGAATTGGGGTTCGCGCAGAATCAGTTTAGGATTTTGATTCCGTGTCATGGGATACCAGAGCATAAGGATGCCAAGGGCATCAAAGGCAGTATACCATAGTAATGAATGGTTTGGGTTCGATGGTAGCTCAAGCTATTGCAATGTACCTCAAATGGTGCTATGAGTGATGGGACCATGACATGTTGAAACCAGGAAAAGGCAGGTCAAAGGAGGTCGGGTATGATGTAAGACTAGAGTTGTTCTGGTAGCATTCATCTTTGCGTCAGGATCAGTGGCTACGGGTTGTCAGCCCTTCATGATTAGATGGATCAAGGATTGAAGGAGTCGAGAGAAGAGGTATTGCCAGGGCATTTGTTGTCAGATGAGGTGTCCTTTAGAGGTCATGTAGGACTGCTGAGCCTGTGTCTCTGGCTCAAAAGTCGGTAAGGTGTCTAGTGTTTCAGGTAGTTGGTAGGCGAGTCAGGACCAGGAAGGTCCCGACCGTTCTTTAGGAAAGCAGCCATGTGGCAGCACGAGGAGTAGGAGCGACTTTAATGATTTGGAGTGTGTGCATGGAATTGCAGGTTATTCAGTAGTCGCAGTTGGTTAGTGACTTTTGTTCTTTAAGAAGCCTCAAGGTACTATGAGTGGGAAGAATTCTATCTAGGCAGGTCCCTTGGGACTCAGTTCAGGGATGATTCGATGTGGGCAGTCTGTCAGGGAGACAGACCATCTCGAGGCTTCAGGTTTCAGATGGAGCGGATGTGATAAGGTTGCAAGGAAATCGTTCATCTTCGGATTTTAAAACCCTACGAGGGTTAGTTTTGATTGTCTCGGGAAGACTGGTGTAACAACCCAAAAATACGACCCAAAAATTTCATTTTCCAATATAACCAAAAACCATAATCTGAGTGTCATATCATAAAACCATACTTGATGTATCCCAAACATAATAAAAACACTGTGCGGAAAACTGTATCATAACTATGTCATATCAAATCAAAAACTAAATCAACTCCCAGGATAAAAGCTGAAGTTGTGGTGTGTGCGATGCCATCATCCCGAGCTCTTCCCTCTGCTTGCGGAAGTACCTGAAACCAAAACTGAAACTGTAAGCACGAACCTTAGTGAGCTCCCCCAAACTACCACATACCATACAATAACATATCAAGCACATACTGGGGCCTAGCCCCCTCCATCGAACCGAAGTCCGAAGCTGACTGACTGGGACCTTGTCCCCTACATCGGACCGAAGTCCGAAGCTAACTGAATGGGGCCTTGCCCCCCCTCCATCGGACCGAAGTCTGAAGCTGACATCGGACCGAAGTCCGAAGCTGACTGAACATAGCATAAACATATCGCTAACATGAACACACATAATCCTGTCTGAGCCACGAAGGCATCAAACAAGCTAACTACTGCATCGGATCAAAATCCGGATACTACTGCTAGCTAAACGGGCCGGCATTGTGGCCTTAGACCCGTTCCTACTGAAAGGAAACTCACCTCGTGAACTGGCTGCTGTGTGTGTGGCTCTGGAAGCTAACTGCTGCTGCTCCGGTATCTCCCCGGCTACAAGTCCATAAACACACTCAATCAAATACTAAACACTGCACTGGGTAAAATGACTCTTTTACCCTTGGTCAAAGTCAACGCTAGGTCAAGGTCAACTCTTGGTCAAAGTCAACTCTAGGTCAAAGTCAACCCACAGTTGACCTGACTCGTCGATTTGGGCCGCCAACTCGCCGAGTCTCTAATCTCACTTCTCAATCCTACTCGTGGCTACTCGTCGAGTATGACATCGACTCGACGAGTACCCTCTCGATCCAAGAACTCAGACAATCTTCATCCGACTCGCCGAGTCATATGAACAACTCGATGAGTTGTTCTTGAGCTTAAGAAGATTGCCTTGGACTCGCCGAGTTGTATGAACAACTCCCCGAGTCCCTCCATTACTGAGTCTACCCTCAAACTCGCTGAGTCCACTCCACTACTCACAGGACCCACTCGACACCGCTCAAAAGGAAGAAATCGGGGACTCGCGACTCGACTCGCCGAGTCGTTCTTCTGACTCGCCGAGTCACCACCATGCAACTATTCTATACTCGCTTCTGCTCGAATCCAATACATACAAAAGATAGATCTGAGTCCAATAAGCTGATTTACCACGTAAAGTTTCCAAATTTACGTGTACAAACACATGAACAAGGGAATAAAGGCTAAAAGATGCTTAAAAGGGGTAGATCTAGGGTTAATATGCAAAATAGCTCCATAAAGGCAATAGATCTGGGTGCTACAACTCCTAAATAAACAGATCTAAGGATATCTCGGCATAATAGGGTTTCCACATCAACATAAGGCTTGAGAAAAGCATTAACTAGATCTAGAAAGGGTTTTAAAGCATGAAAGTGAAGGAAATCTGAAGAATACCTCAAAGAGCTCTTGCTTTCCCTTGAATCTCTGCTCTACAATCCTTCTCCTTGCTCCTTTCTTCTTCTCCTTCTTCAAGCCTTCACAAATTGCACACAAGATCACTTAAAACACTCAAGGTCGAAATAGGGTTTCTCACAGCTTACTGAGGGTGAAGGAGGCAAGAATGGAGGCCATAAGGTGGCTTAAATAGTGGGCAACCCAGGGATTTAGGGTTTCTCCCAGACGGACAGACTCGCCGAGTCCAGAATATGGACTCGCCGAGTCGCCAGCTAACACGTGCTCGAAATCCCGACCCTACTCGGCGAGTCAGGCTATGAACTCGCCGAGTCCCTCTTGCAAAACTTCAAAATAAATACCAAGGAATCATCATACCGGAGACGGGTCATTACAACTGGGGTATTTCCGAATTATGGTCATGGTGCTCAAGTAGTCTGGTGTGTCGGGGATGTTAATACATGACTTTGAGGACAAAGTCTAGTTTAAGTGGGGGAGAGTTGTAACACCCTGTTTGAAAGTACTCGGTTGGGGTCTTGGAAGCGAAACGATAGGGGCGATTTGGTATTTTATGGGTATCGGGTTTTATCCGGAAGGTTTTAGGCTGGGAGGTGTTGATGGGAGCATAGGGCTTCCCGCCACCTTTTTGTGGATATAAAGTTCGTTGGAAACAGACTTAGAATGAAGGAGTTATGACACTTCGAAGTTATTGTCAATTTTAGCCCCCAATGGAAATTAGTAACAAGAAGATCCCATGCATGCAAGGTGGCCAGCATAATAGTACGCCCAACGTAGATGGATTAAATGGTCTTGGGTGATTAGAGACGTACGCCCAATGTACGATGAGTACGCCCAACGTACGAGGAGTACGCCCAACATACGCCCAGAGTCACTAAACCCTAATTTTTAGAGTGAGACACTATATAAAGAACATTACACCCTCTAGGGTCAGCCTCCTTCTCATCCTTGAACCCCCCCCCCCCCCCCTCGAAACCCTAACCCTAATTGTGAGAGTGTGAGCTTGTAAGGCCATCTTGGAGTGCATCTTAGTGTTCTTAAAGAACATTACACCCTCTAGCGTCAGCCTCCTTCTCATCCTTGAACCCCCCCCCCTCGAAACCCTAACCCTAATTGTGAGAGTGTGAGCTTGTAAGGCCATCTTGGAGTGCATCTTAGTGTTCTTGAAGAAGAGTGATTAACTTGGAGTCTCATTAATCGGGGAAGAGCTTTTGGATCCAAGTTCTCCAGCTCATTTGCAAGTCTTAGAAGGTATAAAGTTTCTACCTTGTTATCTTATAGCTTGAGATCTAGGTTAGGGCTTGTTTTGTGTTTCTTATGAGCTTATGGGCTACCTCTTGGGAGTTGAGCAACTAGGAAGAGTAGATCTGATGTCCTTTGGTCCATCTACTTCATAAAAATGCAAGCTTGATGAGTATTCTAACCTCATGCACGAATCAAGACCCTTGGAAAGGCCTTATTGGGTTGTTGGGAGCATATGAAGAATGCAAAGGCATAAAGTTGCCAACTTTATGCCATAAGACGTCTTAATGGACTTAGATATGAAGTTTGATGTTGAAATCCCGAGTATTAAGCACTTGATGAAAAAGTAGCTTAACAGAGGAAGTACGCTGGGTATACATGCAGGTACGCACAACGTACACCACCTTCAGTCAGTACGCTTAGCATACATACGAGTACGCCCCGTGTACTCATCAGTTTTGGGCCTTGGGTTGGGTCAAGTAGTGAATTTTGGGTCTTTGGGCCTTGATGGGCCATCAGGAGTAAGATGTTTTGGGCCAGGAAAATTTATGGACTTAGGGTAAGGCCCATTAGAGGGATTGGGCCCGATTGAGCAAATTGGGCCATTGGTAGACCATTAGTGGGCTTGGAGAGCCTACTTAGTGTTGGGTTTTGTTTTGGGTTTCGGGCCTTAGTTTGGATCATATTGGGCCAGGGGTGGAATAGTCATGTAACGACATGAAAATTTAAAACAATTTTTCATTTTTCAAACATAACATGTGTAACGTACCAAAATTTAAGACTAAAAATTTCTTTTAATAAAGTATCACTTAAAGTAAAATCATCATTTCAAGACATAAACAGAGTATTAGTTTTCAAAACACATGTTCATTATCAGAGTAAAACATTCCCAGGCTGACTAATCTATGGTGTGTGCCATGCGATCATCCTGAGCTCCATCATTCGCTACCGGAAGTACCTGAAACCAAAACTGAAAGCCGTAAGCACGAAGCTTAGTGAGTTCCCCAGATACCACATACCATACAAACCATTCATAGCCAAGAGTCATACATAACTGACTTATCCATAACCAAGTAAGGTGCTATGTGCCAAACATAGTCTTGCCATTATGCCACGGGCCGCACGTGGTCTTCCTGGTCAAGCCTAGGCCGCTCCCTGGGTCTTACAGACAAGTGCCAAGGGCCACCCCCTGGTCTTATAGACGTGTGCCAAGGGCCACCCCCTGGTCTTACAGACAAATGCCAAGGGCCACCCCCCGGTCTTACAGACAAGTGCCAAGGGCCACCCCCTGGTCTTCTATGCAAGTACCACAAAGACAACCGTACATACTACTCTACTTAGCTAAACAGTATACAGTGTGCCAGAAGCCACCTCCTGGTCTTTCATATCTATAGCATACAATGCGCCAGGAGCCACCTCCCGGTCTTTCATACATATTGCCTAGGGCTAACCCCCGGGTCTTCCTACCATACCACGTAACATACTGCGTGCCAGGAACCACTCCCTGGTCTTTCATGCATATTCTAAATGGGTCGGCATTGGTGCCCTAGACCCATACAAACAGTGAGGAGACTCACCTGATACTGTTGAACTGTTGCTGCTAGACCCTTTGACCGCTACCCATTCACTGACTGAACTCCTGCTCTACTTGCTTCCCGAGCTAACAAAAACAAAGCAACACTGAGTCTAACTGACCCCCGAAAGACAACCAAGTCAACTCAGGTCAAAGTCAAAGTCCTGGTCAAAGTCAACCTTCTAGGTCAACCCTACTCGTCGAGTCACCCTACTGACTCGCCGAGTTCATAAGTCCAGAGTCCTTCCACTCGCGACTCCACTCGCCGAGTCAGCCCCTGACTCGCCGAGTCTACCGATTCCCGATTCCTGTCCTGACCAACTCACTGAGTCATGGCTCGACTTGCTGACTCAAGTCTTAACTCGAAGGGTTTGGGACTCCGCGACCTGACTCGCCGAGTCTAAGAACAGACTCGCCGAGCACAAGGAAATCTTCATCCAACTCGCCGAGTTGTTCATCCAACTCGTCGAGTTCATGCCCATCTTCATCCGACTCGACGAGATGTTCATCCCACTCGTCGAGTTCCTCCTCATCTTCATGGTACTCGCCGAGTCCACTCAAAGGACTCGTCGAGTCTATTCAGATCTCCCAACATGCAGAGGGCTTTTGAGTCATGCAGGGACTCCAATCCATAGATCCATACTTCCAAAGCTCAATCCATACGTAAAGTTGCAAACTTTACGTATAACTAAAGAGATCTAGGCTCAAAACACATTAGGGCTTGGTTTAAGGACACAAGGGCTTCACCAACTACTCATCTCCTGATGCTTTATGACATAATGGACTCACCCAACCATAGATCTGAAGTGGCAACAACATATCTAAGCCCCTAACCCGATTTGGGTCTCAAACAACCATAAAAACCCCCAAATCTCATGGAAAAATAGATATAGATGCAAAGAAGGGAAAATGGAAGCTTAATACCTCCAAGATGAACACAACTGAAGTAGATCTCGAGCACACACCTCTCCCTTGAAGCAACCTTCTTGATCTTCAAGTTTCCTCTCCAAAGTCTCCTTCCTCCAAAGCTATTTCTCTCAATAATGGAAGCTCACACGAATTATAGGGTTTACAGGTCCTCTGGAGTGATATGGGGGCTGAGGGAGGGACATAACACACTTTATATATGATACAACTCCCAGAATTAGGGTTTTCCTCGCACAGACCAGACTCGCCGAGTCACCTTGGCCGACTCGCCGAGTCGGTCACTTACTCCTCGACCCGGATCCCGCTCCGACTCGCCGAGTCCCTCCTTGGACTCGCCAAGTCGACCCCTAAACTTAGGGTTTTCTTCCCTTTCTTGGTCTTCAAAACTTTGGGTGTTACAACATGTCTCATACAAATCATCTCAAAACTCAAGTGTATCAAATGTTATCACGGTAAAACATATCCCAAAATTTCAAATACAAAATCCTCTATCAGTGTGTATAAATCATGCCGACGCCTTCCCGCGATCCTCGCTAGTACCTGAAACACATATCACATAACACGGTAAACATAAATGCTTAGTAAGTTCCCCAAAATACCACATACAACACATAAGCCACTCGAGGCTATAACTCGGTATAACCCTCCGGTCAATATGTCTCAGCGGGACCCTTCAGTCTCGTAGCTCGTTGGACCTTCCGGTCCGGTCTAGCTCGTTGGACTCTTTGGTTCGGTTTGATCGAGGACCCTCTGGCCTCATGAGTCGTTGGACCCTCTTGTCCGGTCTATATGACACATTACATACATATAACACAATGCAGATAAATCTCAAACATACATATATACATAAGAACCTCCGGTCTGCACATAGATACCATTCCAGGTAATGTATAGTGAGAAGACTCACCTTGTATGATGTCTAGTAACTCACGTGCTTGATATTCCCGAACTCGAAACAATGACCTAGCTCCCGCCTAATTAAATAAAGTAATTATCTTAAATCAATAACGGCTCTCAAGGCTAGACCAATCCCTTCCTATGTTCTCTCAGAAGGCTAAAAGACCATTTTACCCCTCTAATGGTCCAAAAGTCCACACGTTGACCAAACCCTAAAAGTCAACGAAAGTCAACTGTAGGGAGTTACGCTGCGCATACAGGCTCTATACGCGGGGCGTACTTCGCGGTCATCCAGAATCGGGGTACTCGACCCCCTACGCGGCGTGTACTGGGATTACGCCCAACGTAAGTCCCAGTTTCATACTTTAATGATTTCTGGTCTGAATAGATTAAGACCTAAGCTCATATATCAGATCCAAGCACTCTACTGTCTCTTAAGCCATAAAGTCGAAACCTTTAAGCCTTTGCATGGCTGTAAAGGTCACCAATCACTTCAAACACATATCCTCTTTCCCCATTAAGCCCTAATCTCATGCATGACTTAATCTTAACGTCTAAGATTGGATTTTTATGGATCTACAACACAAGATACACTGAAATGGGGTAGATCAAGGTCCATGAAGTTCCTTTGCTCAAAAAGTCTCCACCTTTTGGACTTAAACCCTAAAAATGCTCCTATATGAAGTTCATAACCAAAGAGTGGTAAAGTTTGAAGCTTTTTACCTTAGAGAGAAGCTCCCCACTCAGTTTAGCTCAGATCTAAAAGCTTGGACTCCAGTCTTTCCTCTTCAAGGCCCTCTCTTATTCTTCACAATCACACAAAGAAACTTTCAATGCTAAAAAACACACACACAAGCTTAGAACGAAGGTTTAACTCTCTTAGGATTTCACTCACTGGAAATGGTGGCTAGGATGGAGGCCATAACATTCCTTTTATAATGCTCAAGTTTCATTTAGGGTTTCATGTTTGAGCCTAGTACGCCCATCGTACACTATGTTACACCCAGCGTACTGGGTAGCATCCGCATCAAGAGCACGCTCATGAGTACACGTATCATACTCTTCAATATGCCCAACGTACTCATCTGCTACAAATTCCTTCCATGGGCTAGTTTTGACAACTTGGAAAAGAAGAGGGATTAAATAGATATACCTGATTTCTGGATGTTACAAGTCATTTTACCCCCATGCATGGATTAAGGATCGTGGTATGGGACCCAATTTCTAATTGGGTATGTTGTTCAGTATTGATGGTTCAGGAAGTGGACAAGGCAGCAACTAAGGATTTCTTCAGGGAGCTTCTGCATTTGAGGTGAGTTTTCTCACCATACCAATGGGTCTAAGGCACCAAGGTCGGACCATTTTATGATAGTGGGTATACTTGCTGTGTAGAGGTGTGTGACATTGTTATACATTGATATGTGGTAGAGATAGCTTTTATAGCTAGTGGTAGAGATAGCCTTCAAGGCTAATGGTAGAGATAGCCTTCAGGGATAGCGGTAGAGATAGCCTTCAGGGCTAATGGTAGAGATAGGCTTTATGGCTAAGGGTAGAGATAGCCTTTGTGGGTAATGGTAGAGATAGTTTATAGCCAATTGATATGTGTTATGTGGTAGAGGTAGCTTTTATAGCTAATTGATATGCATTATGTGGTAGAGGTAGCTTTATAGCTAATTGATATGTGTTATGTGGTAGAGGTAGCTTTTATAGCTAGAATGTTATCTGGCTTGTGTGTGGGGTATGCTCTGGTAAACTCACTAAGCTTCGTGCTTACAGGTTTGTTTATGGTTTCAAGCACTTCAGATCCCAAGGGCAAGGGCAAGGTGTGATGGCGCGGCGTGCACTCTCTTACAGGCATTTTATGGGACACTCTGATATTTGGAATAAAAGTTGTAATTTACTTATGTTTTGAAAACAATTATAATTGGGTTTCTTAATGTATGGAAATATGTTTGACTACTCTACAAATGAAAATTTTACTTTGAAAATTGGGTCGTTACAATTGTGAAAGGGTTTTTAAAAGGCAAGGACTAAAGGAGTAAATTTCGGACTTAAGTTGAAAAGACTCTACGGGAAAGGACCATACTTGTAAAGTGAGCAAAAGTTTTAAAACGGACGGAGTATATACCCGTCACCAACTTACCATTCAACCCAAAACCTAATGTGATACAACAGCCGCCAACTTTACCTTCACCTTCCTTCAACTCTGGCGCTGCACCACCCTATTGCCTCCCTTCACCACCAGCGATGCCACGATGATGTTTCTGATCAGCGGACGACGACAACGACCTTTGGAAATTTCCATCCTCCTCTTTCTGTTTATCCAGCTGCCATCTCAAGCCTCACCCGCCGCCGCCATGTCACCTGCCGATTCTGCCATCGAAACACTGCCATGACTACGTCGTTGGACGTCGTGTGTGGCTGGAAAACCACCGGGATGTGTCGTTGTCTCCATTTCCTACCGTGGCTGCTTGTCCGGGAATCAAAGAAATCACCACTGCTGCTGTTCTGATGACAATGACGACCATCTTGTGTCCATCTTGCTGCCGGACGTCGGGGACAATCGAGAGAGATGACCGGAGCCGCCACCCCATTGTAGAGTCCGTAATCTCCAACCAGTGTCGCTGCAGGTACTGCTGATGAAGACGAGGACCACCGACGGGTACGTTCCTCTGCCATTGTGGCTGTCGTTCGAAACAACCAACGATGTGGCGGAGTTCTGTCGCCAAGGGCCACCGCTGCTGCCGCTTTCTTGTGCTACTACCATCGCCACCCACTTTAGTGGCTGTTGGGTTTAATTTTCCATGCAAGTATGTGCATGTACTGATGTTGTATGGTGTCAATTTTGTGTCATGTGTGTGGGTGACTGTTTTAGCTGGAATCACAAAAGGGCCACCGCCACCACCGTGAGGTGGTGGCTGCCACCATGTACCATCGTGGGAGAAGTGTATTTTAGTGGATATGTGTGTGTACATTTGATATTTTCATTGTAATTTGTAACAAAAAATGAAATAATGGAAAGAAAGTCAAAACCACCACCATGAGCTGGTGGCTGCCGCCACCGGCCGCCGTGTCGGGTGGCGGTGTGCCTTGTTTGGTTTGTGACTCGTTTGGATGTTTGGACAAAGAGACTACTAAACCCTAATGGCCTAAAGAAACCCTAGTGGGCCCTATGAGACCTTAATGGGCCCAATGAAGCCCTAATTGATCTAAAAGCCCAAACATGTGTCTAGTGGGCCTAATGAACTTTAATTGATCAAAAGACCTAGCTATTGGGCCTATTGGGCTAAGATGGGGTTGGAAACCCTAATTAGGGTTTAGAAAACCCTAATATTAGATCTATGAGCTTAGATTTAATCGGGACCGCACTTGAATTATTCACTAAACTCAATATGTTAATTAATGATCATTTGCAGTCAACTTAAGTCAATATTGGACTTAATGGATTAAATCCTTAATGGGTTAAGTAGGCAAATATAACCCTAATCATCATTTTATGTGAAACCCTAATTTCACATGGGCCTGGGGTTAGGCCTTTCCATTGGGCTTTGGTAATTGGATTATTAATGGGTTATCCAAGAATAATCATATGGACTAGAATATGTTGATGGGCTTAGGGTAAGGCCTATATGAGGGTGTGGGTCCAATTTGGAAAATTGGGCCGTATATGGGCCATAGTTTGGACCTTGATGTTTATATGATATTGGGCCATGGGAAATGTCAAATGTTTGGAATAGACTAAGTGGGTGGGCCTTTAATTATGACCATGTAAAGGTTTGGGCCCAATTTGGAAAATTGGGCCATATGTTGGGCTTTGGCCCATTACTTGACTTTTGGGCCTTTGGTGTGTGAGTTGGACTTTGGGCTTGGAACCAAATATTAATTGGGTATTGTTTGATGTTGACAGTTCGGGAAGTTGTCAACTAGCAACTCGAGTTTTGCCTTCGGGACTTCAACAGTGCCAGGTGAGTTCTCCGCACTATATCAACAAAGTCTAAGGCACCAATGTCATCCCTTATCGGATTTGTATCCGGGTTTATTGCATGATATGTTTATTGATTTACATCCTGGTAATTAGGATGGTGATATGCTTAGTGACCTGGTAGGTCGGAATTCTGGTTTATAGGATTATGCTATGTTAGCGATCTGTTAGATCGATATCCTGATTATAGGATGGTTGCTATGTTATTGATTGGTTAGATCTGTATCCTGGTTATAGGATGTTGTTATGAGCAATAATCTGTTGTATCGGTATCCTGATTATAGGATGGTTGCTATGTTATTGATCAGTTAGATATGTATCCTGGTTATAGGATGTTGTTATGGTTATTGAACTGTTAGATCAGTTGACTGTTATATATGCTAGCATATGATATTTATGTGCACATGTTTGTTAATTTTGGGGCTGGGTTGAGGCGGTTATGCTTTGTGCTGAAGGCCAATATACACAGGGAGGTCCGGATAAACTGAAGGCCCTGCAAAGGGATTCAGTCAGACCGAAGGCCTGGTGAGCGGTTTGGATAGGCTGTAGGCCCTGCGAGGCGGTCCAGTCATGCCAAAGGCTCGGGAGCGGTCCAGATAGACTATAGGCCCTGCGAGGCGGTCCAACCATGTTGAAGGCTCATTGTGCATGCTGTTTGTATTTGTTATATGATATGGTTATATTTGTATGACGTTGGTATTTTGGGGAAACTCACTAAGCATCGGGCTTACAGTTGTTGATTTTGTTTCAGGTACTTCTGATGATTGTGGGAAGGCGAAGGCGTGATCGAGCACCTCCTCATATTTTCATGATTGATTATGGGGATACTCTGATGTTTAAACTATTTTGAAAACAAATTGTAATAACTTAATGGTTTTAAACGTTTTAAATTGACTTGATTTTTATGGGTGTTACAGGTTTAGACAAAAATGAGAAAAAAAAAATTTTAAAAAAAAATGCATGCAAAAGTTAAGTTAAATGCAATGCTAAAATGAAAACTCTACAAATAATAAAGTTTTTTTTTTTTTTTTTTTTTTTTTTTTTTTTTTTTTTTTGGAAATTTTCGATAGAATATGAGCTAAAATGCAAACTAAAAATATGACTATATATACAACCTAAAAAATACATGAGACCAAAAACAAAAATAAAAGAAAAACATAAAAAAATATAAACATAAAGAAACTTGATAAAAAAATTTCGATCAAAGATAACCAATCTGCGGCTACGGTGCCAAAAATTTGGTGGGTGTCGAGACCACCAAATAAAAAAAACCTTATTACGACGACATATAAAAATGAATTGTAATAGCGGTAATAGGGATCGAATCCACAAAGATTGGTTCAAATCAAATCTATGCATTTAGGTTCTACGAAATAAAAATCTAAAATGATATGGGGGTTTTCAAAATGTTAAATGCGATAAAAACTATTTTACAAAATAACAAAAATGGAAAAATACAAAATCTATAAAATAAAACGTTCCAATAACGGGATAAATCGCAAGTTTAAATATTTGACTAGTCTTCAAAAATTTGTGGTGCAATGGATTTAATGGATGCTAATTTGACAATATCAATCTAAGAAACTTGAGATCACTTAGACTTTTCTTAGTTAATACAATGGTTAGAATAACTCACAACATATTTTTTTAGTTAAAGTCATAATTTCCATGAAGCATGTAATTAATGAAAATTAACTAGCATTAAAATTTAAAAGTCACCGAATCCAAGAGGAGTCAAAATGTTTCACTATTATATTTGAGAAAATATTTTTATGATTGTGTGAAAATAAAACAATCACAAGAACCATTTGTTGCTTGTTAATTTGAAGATCTATTACATAATCAAGAAATTAACCAACTAATTAAATATTCATATATCTAAACTCATGATTAAAAACATATGAACATAAATAGATGTTTTACTAGAAAATATTTTCATAGCATACCATCAAAACCACACAAAACTACTCCTAATCAATTAATTATTCCATAGATTCACCCAATATTGAAAATAAAAACTAACTATACAAAATAATTATAACAATAAAAATGATAGAAATTATACCAATACCGATTACGAAATGAAGATGACAAAACTTCTTGAAATTGTAACTTTTTTGCTCCAAAAACTCTATTCATAATCCAAGTATTAATACAAAAATCAACCTAACCTAATCTAATTAAAAGGATAAATAACTCATTAACAAATTATACTTGTGAAATCATAAAAGCAATGTTCCAAAAATATAGAAAGAAAAATAAGGAAATAACACAAAAGAGAGAATGACTCTTCCTCTTGCGTCGTATCTCCCCATTGCCGGCGGATGATTGAAAAAATGTGATGCCCTACATTTTTTTTATGTTTGCGTTCAATTCCCCAGCACAAGTTCAAAGTGGGCTGCTAGATTAATCAAAAATGGGCTTGTATAATTGCTCTATTGGTTTGCCATAAAATACTAATGTGGGCTGCATATTGGACTTCATGTATTGGGTTGCCAAAACTAAATTTGGCATCAATCTGCATTGTTGCTCATCAGACCAAAAACCCGACCAAAACATGTCCGAACCAATTCATTTTTTTGAAATTGAAGATGAAAGAGTTGGTAAGATGCTCGTAAAATTTCAGCTCAACCGGACATCGTTGCCCATCCGTTTGATTGCTTGAAGAAAGCCGCACAAAGCTGTCAAAATTCAAAAAATAATATTTGATATCGTTTTGTTTTTCTTTTCGCTCCCGGATTTTGCTACGAGATTTCAATCGTGGTTGCAAGACATTCAATGTGGCTTTAACAATGCTCCAAAATACCATCTTGATCGTACATATCTACACAAAATTAACTTAAACGAGTAAAAATATTCAAAACAATAAATCTAACAATTTAATGAAAACAGAATATTAAAAAATGCTAAAAGTAAAAGATAACGATTGCTAAAATATATACAAATAATCAAGCTATCAGAAGGCTCAAATAATCATTCGATTAGAAAACTCATCCTTGTAACAGTTAGATTTAGACGAGAGCTACGCAATATGGTCGAATCATTTACTTTGAGATTAATCAATCCAACCTGTATGTAATTTTGTCACATGTATATATATATATATATATATATATATATATATATATATATATATATATATATATATATATATATATATATATATATATATGGAAAAGTTCAATAGAAAGTTCAATAGAGAACCATAAATTATGGGTTTTTCAAGGAACCAAATATATTTTTTTTTAATTTCTAGAACTTATTCTTTATTGAAAAAAATCTAAAAATATCTAAATTCATATAGTAACATTGTTAATGTGAAAAATATTTTTTGGATTCACCGTGTGAATCCGGATTCACGTTGTGAATTTTCGAAAATTCACATTGTGAATTTGACGTGAAAAAAAAAATTCGAATTTTATATCATTGGAAAAAGGATAAAAAGTTATGAATTTCTGTATTTTTTTTTTTTTTTTTTTTTGATAAAAAATAAGTTGTAAAAGTTGAAAAAAAGATTGGTTTCTTGGTTAATTATGGTTTTCTATTGAACCTCACCGTATATATATATATATATATATATATATATATATATATATATATATATATATATATATATATATATATATATATATATATATATATATATATATATATATATATATATATATATATATATATATATATATATATATATATATATATATATGAAAACACTAGTTTTCTCGTGCCTTCAAAATTAAATTCACCCAGTTCTTTGGATGCCACATAACCAACGTTTTGGACATTAACGTCGATTCAAATTGCCTTACGATCGACTGTGCCGTATCCTCCACGTTCAACCTTTGAAGGATGCCTTGGTTCCGTCAGATGGCCTGCATAATCCGTCAAATCAATGGGTATTCAGTTTTAGGGCCCCTAAATATTTTTAGTTTATGAATGTTTCAGTAAGAGTATTTCTTTCTTTCTCCAGGCTGTTGAGAAACCGCTATAATTTAGTTTGTTTTCTGTAGAAGGTTTTTGCGCTTCGATCGTTTTCTCATTATCATTTATAAGGACCTGCCAAGTATATATTCATACATTAAGAAATAACGATTTCTTTATTTTCTATAAGAGAGCAATTTATTCCTACATGATTTTCATTAATTATGTAATCAGATTCCTTAAAAATTTAAAATAATTATTATATAATGTTTATATGGTCAGAACTATAATATAGGATTACAACGAGATTTTTTTTTTTTCCTAAAATAAGAGTGGGAGGCTTGGTTTAACAAAAACGGAATGAACATAAATTTTACAAAAATCAAAATCAATTAGAAATCATACCAAATTGGAAACAATAACGTAGAATAGGCTTTTGTTGGTTGATGTTTGGTGGCGGTAATTGACGGCAATCGTGATTCTTGGACGAGATGTTGATATTCAAATCCAAAAAACCGGAGATATCGCTCCAAAACACAGAAGGATTAGAAAGAGGAGCAATTGAACCAAAATCATTAGGAAATTGAAAGAACCAACTACATACCGAAATTGCTCACATAGGTTGATATTTGGTGGCGGTAATTGACCGCAATTTCACACACAACAGGGTAGAGGCGTTTTGTTGCGGGTGTTTACTGACGGTAATAAAGCGCAGAAGGGTTGATGAAGTTGATTCCTCTTTATTGGATGACAAGTCGGTTGCAGTTTCAAACGATCACAATGATGATCAATTGCTGGGAGTTTCATACGATCTTGTCTTTTTTTGGATGATACATGATGTTGATGAAGTCGATTCCTCTTTTTTTGTGGATGAGAAGTCGGTTGCAGTTTCAAACGATCACAGTGATGATTAATCGTTGAGAGTTTTAGACGATCTTGTCTTTTTTTGGATGATACATGATGTTGATGAAGTCGATTCCTCTTTTTTTGTGGATGAGAAGTTGGTTGCAGTTTCAAACGATCACAATGATGATAAATCGTTGGGAGATTCAGATCATCACAAGCGGAGACGAATCAAAATGAAAGCGACAGAGGATTTTACAAATTGATATTCAGTGTTTTGTGGAATGAGATTTTAACATTTTTTAAATTTACAAGGAAGAAATATTATAAATGTACAAAATGTTGTGTTGCAACTCTAAACCTCTAGAAATTTACTGTTCCAGATATGTTAGGATTTAATATATGTATATAATTAAATAAATATTATAATAATGAATTATTCTTATACGAGTAGCCCTGTAAAAATACCACAAATTTGAAGAGAATAAAACTACAGTTGCTCCAATAATTCGTGGGACCAAGGAAACATTTAAATTATTGAACTAACGAATTGGATGTGTACACGGTTTTTCACATGGACTGGGATGACTCTCTGTCGCCTTCAAAAGTTGCGGCCTAACACCTTTTTTTTTTAATTCTCTATTTCCTCAAGTAATTTTTAACAATCTCTAAGTTTAAATATGTAAATAATAAATTACTAAAGCATATATGGATTTCAGAATCTTTAATCACATTATTTATATGGGATTGGCTTAATTAAGTAATAAATGAAATATTAGTTGAATATTTGTAGTATTATATATTCCATCGACTTTCACTACCAGCCAACAACAATGACATTGTTTACTAAAATTCGCACATATCTATCTTCTTATGAAAATAATAAAGTTTTGAACATCGAAAACAAGGGAAAAGGGCAAAATAAATAAAATAAAAAAAACAATAAGAGGACAAATGTATCAGGTCATAAGTGCAAAACATAACACAGGAACACAAGGAAGTGGGGTGGCTTTTTAATTTTAGGTTAAATTGGGCAAAAAGTTCAAAGGAGAAGGAAACCATCAGAGCCCACACCCCATAACCTCCCCCCTCTCGTGGGGAGAATCAATTTCTAAACCCACTTCAACGTTCTTGAACTTGAATCTATCTCTCTGACTCTCTCTCCAGGTTAAACTCTTTCTCTTTCTCCTGAAATTAATGAATTTTGAAACCTTTTCTTTAATCGAAATCAATTTCTAGATCTGGGTTGTCGTCTTTCAAACTGAATCTTGATTGGCCTGTCTTTGATTTCTATTCTTAAATGCTTTCCATGCTCTACTGTTCATGGACGTTGTAGTTTAGGGTTTTGAAGTGGTTTAAGTGTTGTATATGTGCTTCAAGAAAGTTTATTCATGTGGTATTCTCGATTTGATCAGTTTAAAGTATGCGATGTGTCAGAAATTTAACCTTATGCGTTTGTTTTTCAATCAAAAAGTATGCATCTTGTGGAGTTTTACACGAGCTTTCGATTTCGAAAATTTTGAAATTTAAAAAAAGTTGGATTCTTCTAATGTTTTTACAGATCCAGCTGGAGTTGTTCAGAGGGTAGATTTACGTTAAATCACATTGTAACTTTCCCAAGAATCATGACCTCCGAAGTTTGACTTCAATCAGAGGCTTGAAAAGTCAGTGGATGATTCAAAGTCAAACAAATTTAGGGGCGTTCAATACTTTGAAACTTCGCACCCAAAATTAGGGTTTTCAGATTTCTCGATTCCTACAAAGATTTCGTATGGCCGTTGCCAAGAGCGACACCAGAAGATATAACGAATCATCTTTCAAATTCCACAACTGTTTCAAAGTCGATAGCTTGACAGAAACCATACTAGAAACCGATCAGATCTCAAATCTAAAAGATCGATATGTTCTTGGAGACCAATTGGGGTGGGGGCAATTTGGTATAATCCGAGAATGCTCCGATAAATTGACGGGAGAGGTATTGGCCTGCAAATCAATATCAAAAAACAGACTCGTGACTGATGAAGATGTAAGAAGCATCAAACTTGAGATTGAGATAATGACTAGGTTGTCTGGGCATCCAAACGTGGTTGATCTCAAAGCAGTTTATGAAGAAGAAGGTTATGTTCATCTGGTTATGGAGTTATGTGCAGGTGGAGAGCTTTTTCATCGGTTAGAAAAACAAGGGAGATTTTCTGAATCTGAGGCTCGGATCTTATTCAGGCATTTAATGCAAGTGGTGAGGTTTTGTCATGATAAAGGTATTGTTCATAGAGATTTAAAACCCGAAAATATTTTATTAGCCACAAAAGCATCATCTTCTCAGATCAAGTTGGCTGATTTTGGCCTCGCAACATACATTAATCCAGGTATATCCTTAATCCTCATGATATTTTTAAATCCGAATCTTGTAAATTGTAAATACGATTCTTGAAGTTGCAATAAATAATCAGTTTCAACTTGCATATTCAAAACATGTTACTTGGATATCTTTCTATATATAGAAAACTTGGGGTTTATTAATTGCTAAGGGATAGGAGGTGTTGACTTTTATTGACCAAACAGGAGAAAGTTTGCATGGGACGGTTGGGAGTCCGTTTTATATAGCACCGGAGGTATTGGCGGGAGGTTACAACCAAGCTGCTGATGTATGGAGTGCAGGGGTAATTCTGTACATTCTTCTTAGTGGGAAGCCACCATTTTGGGGGAAGACTAAATCACGAATATTTGATGCGGTCAGAGCTGCTGCTTTGAGATTCCAGCCAGATCCCTGGAATGGAATCTCTGATTCCGCCAAAGAATTGATCAGAGGAATGCTCCATACCGATCCTTCTGTGAGGCTCACCGCTCAACAAGTTCTTGGTAATCTTTTACAAAAAAAAAAAAAAAAAAAAAAACCCACTTAATTTACTAGACTTTCTAGCTAGTTTCTACCAAACGTCATTTTTTATCAGCTATCAGCTAAATGTTTTGTTCATTGGGTTTGTAGATCATACATGGACTAGTGGCATTGGGCCAATACCTAAATCACCTCCAACTTGTGAACAACTTGATTTAGCAGGAAGCCCGACATCATCTTTATTCATGGCCCGTAATGATGACATCAGCTTTGGGCTTGGATCTCCAATCATATGTGAAACATTCAGTTGCAAGTCATCATTTTCTTCATTCCTTGTGGAGCCCATGACACCTCTTGTGAACTCCTGCGGGTTTTCTTTCCGTAGCAGTGGTGGGTCCGGGTCCGGGTCCGGATCATCAAATACCACCACCCTAGACTTCTGCACTCCGATCCATTCCATGCCAAGTTTCTCCTTCTTTGGGCCGGGTCCGGATACGGATCATGACCCGCCCGTGTCGGTGTGCTTGTTGGGTCTGGATACGAGGGAAGTGAAAGAGCAGAGATTGGGTGAGGTTAAAAGGGGAGGCGGGTCGAGGATATCGGGGATTCATAGTAAGAGGAACCGTACGATCGGGTTGGGAGAATTTGAGCCGTTGGATCTTGTGGTTGCGGAGTCGGTTATCCGGTGGGTGTCGTGCACGCAGCTATCAGCGTCCCTTAGGTCTGATTTTGTTTGTTGAAGTCGAAGTTGGAAGTTGGATTTTGACTTTTATTCTCTTGAGTCTTGAGTTTGATGATATAAAATGTTAGTTGACTTGTTACTATTTATAGTGGAGATGTACAAAAAGGATTGGGCTTTTGATATTGTTAAGGCCGGTCCGGTCCTGCTATGTGATATCCGGCTGGGCTAAACCGGTCTAGGCCAGTGTTCTAATACTTCCTTTTTTTGTTGGTTTTGTTTTTTTTTTTTTTAATCAACATGTATATGGTTTTGGACTTTTGGGGTATAAGGCTATTTACATATGGGTGGATCAATTCTTGTATTTAAGTGGTAGAACCATGTAAAAGTAATAACCGAATCACATCAATTTGACTTGTTTGGTTAAGTAATATCCTTAAAACGATACATGAACGATTTTTTAGGGGTTTATGTCAACTTAAATGCAATTATTGGCATATATACTAACACACCATCTTTGGGCTCGATGATAGATCTGATTTCGAACATACCTCAACATATATTCAGTTATTCGCTGCCTAAAATAGAACTTGATGTCTTTTCGAATAGGTAGGTTATAAACCTTTTGATGTCTGTGTGTATAATGTATTGGTAGCGACGTTAACATATTATCACACCATTTTTTTCCCTCTTTCTCATTCCCTTTTAATTTTATGTGAGGGATATATGGTGTTGAGGTGACTACTTAACCCCTAATTATCAAAAGATGTATTTAAATTTAAAACTGATGGAAATTTTTGAAAGATAGCCTATACTCCTCCTGGCTTTATATTATGTCCCCCCTGGTTATGAAAAGACGTGATGATCCCTTTTTAAAAACATATGCATTATAGTACTTTTTAACTAATATTTGATTATAATAGTCTGTTTTATTCACTCTAAGAGTCTTTCAAAGTTTCAATGGCACATTTGCGTATCCATCAATCTGGCTAAACTTCTAGAAACTCCACAATGACGCGTCAAAACTAAATTCCACGTCATCCTCACAGTTGTCGTATCCAACGGTCATAGGTGGTGGTACCATCAGTCCTTCCGCCATGTTGGCAAGAAACCCCGGCATCCCAAAAATCGCCTCCTCGTCCATATACAACCCATTTACCGCCGCCAACTCCTTGCACTCTTCCACCTCAACCGCCGGCCGGAAAGCCTCAGCGGCCTCCACCGCCGCTTTCTGAATGTCCTTCACATTACTAGATTCCGGGACCGGCAGCCGCCACAACGAGTCAGCAAAATTCAAACACGCTGATCGCCCCTTCATAGCCAAAGCCGCCACATCATGAGCTCTGGCTGCCATGTCAGCTGTGGGATACGTCCCCAGCCACACCCTCGTTTTCTTATTCGGCTCTCTGATCTCACATACCCACTTGCCGGAATTCCTCCGCCGCACACCCCGGTAAATAGGGTGGCGTGTTTCCTTGAACTTCTTCCTCCCGGCTCGCTTCTTGGGGTTTCTTGAAGCTAAGAGGAGCTCCTCGTCGGAAAAACTTGCGGTGGTGCTACAATCGGAAGTTGAACTAGATTCAGTTGACATTGTCGAGTATGGGGTATGGAATCGGATAAAAGTAGCCATTAATTGTCGTTTGGGAAGTTATTACGAGTGAATTTTAGTTTGAGAGAGTGATTGTTTGTACTTTGTATATATATAATATGGCCATGGGGGGTGATAAAAGAAAATAAACACGGAGTGAGGGATGATAAGGAGACAGCTGGGGACGGAGAAAAAAGAAGGTTGGGAGAAAGTGTATTTTGATAAAAAAAACTATCAACTCACTGTACACCTTTGACCCTTCTACAGTTCTACTTAAACATTCTATTAAATGTTAATATACAAGGAACCCTTCTACTTAAACATTCTATTAAATGTTAAATATTAGATATTAGATTAACAAAAAAAAGTGTATTATATGGGTTGAATTAAAAAAAATTAAACATTAAAGATGTAATTATATAATATTCTTTAATATACAACTTTAAAATAAGGAAGAAACATATTCATTGCAATATATATATATATATATATATATATATATATATATATATATATATATATATATATATATATATATATATATATATATATATATATATGACATTTAATACTTTATATATAAGTATATGACTTTAATTTTAAAAATTAAAACAAATAAAAAATTGACAAGTGGATAATATTTATTTCAAAAATACTACAAAATGACAAGTATCAAAACTTATAAAAAACTGACACGTGGCAAAAAACATTTATTTATTAAGGAGGATCACAATTTTAAAGAACATGAAATTATTGTTGTAGTGTAATTTAGACGAGTCGGTATGGGCTCTTGAGGGGCGTTAGAGCCGACATGGCTCACCCTCAATGATGTGCTAACAGACAAACACCGCCCCTCATCCGTTATGTTGTCATCGAAACGAATCGTAATGTGTATATATTTTCAATTGGAACGATCAATTTAAAAAGAAATTACATATTAATTTTTATCTATATATACTACATTTAAATACCAATTTTACTGCATCCTTCTTCACTTTATCTTATTTTACATCAAAAATCAAAATTTTTTTTTCAACTATGAAGCAAAAATCAAACACTCCTCCACCATACACAAATACATACGTTCCGATGAGTTTCACGTAATATGAAAGCTATATGAACCTCCTCAACTTTCAAAACTCCCCTCAAATACAATTTTAAGGAAACTATTTTAATTTCACCTCACCCCAATGCAATTTCCTACATTGCCATACATGAAACAAAACATTTTTAATACTTTTGCTTCCATGCCATAAACAACCACACAACCACCATTCACACAACTAACGCAAGATACGGTACTCGAAACATAACTGGAAGGTAATCGGAGAGTTAGAGGAAAAGGGAAAAAGAAACGGAAAGAGATCGCGGAAAGTAAAAGAACCTCTGCTATGGTAGACACCAGAGGAAGAGTACGCTTTGACGATCGCGTGGTGCGCGAGACATCAAAAAATCCAACTATAGGAAATGATATGAGGAGAGTTTGTTTTTGGGAATCCGTGCTCGGAAAATTTCACATACTTACGAAGAAAGCTCCATATCGCAATGTCGATATGTTTAGTAGCAAATGAACTCCAATCAGTCGTAGTTGCACCAAGTATAATAGGATTTTTAGCAAATTTTCTTCGCAAAAGCGAAGTGGTGCCAACGATTTTGATGTGTTTAGAGCTATGAGGGAGCAATATCACATTGAAATGAATTACGTTTTCAAGTATGAAAAAATATGGGAGATTGTGAGAAAAGATCCAAAATGGATTAAAACGCCAACATCGTCGGAGATACAATCAAAGAGGTCATGCAATTCAAGTTCGTTTGATGTTTCCAACGCACGAACTAACATCGACCTCAACGGTGACATCGATGACATCCCCAACGACATCAAAGAGATCCCCCATCCATGTCGATTGGTCGGGCACAAGAATTGGCGGAAATGAAAAAAAATTTTAACCAACACAATCTAATAGCAAAAGAAAGAATCGAAGTACAACGCCGACACTTGGAATCCCTTCATCGTCAAGTAGAAGAAGATCAAATGATGGAGATTTGACAATTCTTCAACGAGTGAGGAAAATATGTCACCACAAGATTTGGAGTGCTTATGCGATGAAGGAAAAGATCCATAAGAGATATTTGGACTAGGACTATCATTTTATGTTTTTAATTTAGGATTATGGTATTTTATTTTTTTGTAATGTTTTTTTTTTCATGCAATATATATATATATATATATATATATATATATATATATATATATATATATATATACACATTGTTTTTAAACGTTATGTTTAAATTAGGATTTATTTAAATGGAATGTTTTATTTTGTTTTTATAATTATTAAAAAATAAACATAAAATTAAATAAAAAATAAATAGAAAAGAAATAAATCTAAAAAAAAAAAGAAATAAAAAAATAAACCGAAAAAAATGATGATATATAAGTTATTGGGCGTTATAATATTATACATAACATGACATGTAAGACGATAAATTTTAAATATAAAGAAAAACTAACATGATTTTTTTTGAAAGGCTAATACATACACCCATTAAATCCTATTTCTAAATTATTTCATTAGAAAGAAGAGGTAATGGTAGAAATTGCAAGTTGGGGTGGGTAAGTTGCAAGTTGGGGTTGGAGACAAAGCTGTTGCCTGTTGGTACTTATCAGTTATCTCAAACGTTCCCCGAATCGCGTGTGAGTTTCGTGTTCCTACACCTTTTCCACTGTTTAAGAAAACAATATAATAATCATTCCTTTTATTCTACGTTAATTAATTATTTTAAAGTAAATAATAACTTTATTCTTTATGTTTTACACTTTAACTTAAAAGCATCAATTTTGTTTAATTTTTTTTAAGCCGTTGTTAAGTTTAAATTTTGTTACGATATCTTCTCTTCATGTTTTACTAAAAATTACAACTTTAATTTGTTTTTAATTATTCTAAGACTTGAAATTGGTTGTTTTAAAGACTAAAAATATCCACCGAAATACAAGTTCAAGGATGACTTTTAAAATGTTCAAGAAATAGATTAAACTTTTGAACTTAAATAGAAAACAAAAGCAAATTCTTATTTTATTTTTTTTACTTCTTCGATCAATGCGTGACAATGTCCTTTTTTGGGGTTTTATTGTTGCCCGGATGGACAAGTGGGGTCTAAGAGGATTTCTCATTTGATATCTCATTTTAAGAGGTTACATTTTGCTTTCGATAAACGTAAAAATGTGTTGCGAGAGGTTATTTCTGGGAACCTTGGATTGTATATTGTACGCTCGAAGATTCGGACTAGTCAATTTAGTGATAATAAACGTTAAAAATGACTTTTTGATAGAAGATTATTTAGAATAAATAATTTAAACCAAAGTTATAGTATATGCCACACAGATTCCGTACATATAAAGAACGCTGAAATCCGACGTATAATGAAAAAGTTATGACCCGTCGAAGTTTCGCGAGTAAACTGGCACGACTTCGCGTATCGTAAAAAGTGGATTTTTGACGAAATACTTTTTAGCCTTAGCGACGTAAACGAAAGTCGTCGTAGTAGACATTAAAGTGAGAGTGTGCATCTAGAGAACGTTCAAATCTGACTTCGTTAGAGGAAATTATGATTTTTCTCAGATTTAGCATAACAGTATACAACTCGGAAATCGAATTTTATATCGATCGATTATTAGCCGACACAATCTAAACATAAACTGAAGATCTCGTCAATAGAAGCTCAACGATTCAAAAACAATCGAATACGAAAGTCGGATGACAAAATTATGAATTTTTAATGGACTATAACTGTCTAAGCCTATTAAAATATAACTTTAAAAATAAAGTCAAAATTAGCCGACGGAGTCTGAACAAAAGTTGTAGATTACGTCGCTACCTACGCGTAGATATAAAGAATGTCAAAAACAGAGTTTGTATACGAAAGTTACGAATTCTAGAAGATAATTAAATTTTAGGATTAACCAACGAGTGACACGTGGCAAGATCTGAACCGCTACTTCTTCTTCACGACTTTGCACGAGATCGTGACACGTGACACATGACGCCCAATGTAAGCCTTACATTTATGGCAATTTGTTTTGTGAAAGGGAAAATATATATTTTATTATTAAATTACTCTTAAAATCCATCTATGTCATGGGAGGACTTGAACCCTCAAAACCTTAAGAAAAAATTAAAGACAATACCGAATACCGTTGGCTACAACCACTTTAGTATTTATGCCGAAGTATTTTTTAAAATATGAATTCAATTTATATTACACTCAGAGCCAGCAATAAAAAAGCGTGGACCACGTGCTGATGATATCAATGTGGGCTATCAGGTAGTCTTGGCTTTTTAAGATTTTTTCGTAACAGCTTGCAAAGATGACACCGCCGTTATGCAATTGCAAAATGCATGTGTCAATTTTATTTCAACAATTATTTTTGTTAATTATCTCAAAAGATTTCACTTTATTAACTGATTTTTTTAATTTAAATATGAGAATTATGATATCTTATGATACATCCACTAGCCTAAGTATCATAATATTAAAGTAAATGCACGAATGTGTTTTAATTTATTTGTATAATATTAGAACTTTTTAATATTATAATTTTCTCTACTTTATTATATAGTATAGAAAAGTTCTAACATACAAACATATTCATCAACATTTAATACAACTCAATACTATAGTTGGTTTTGATCAGATATTTACAATAAGGTACAAATATAAAATTAGTTACAAAAAGGCAAAAGTGATAACAAAAATAATGTTGCCACTAATGTCGTTGTTTTTGGTGTAGTCTGGTATTAAGAGCATCCGCTATAGCGAGTTTAATGAGAGAGTTGAATGAGATGACAAATCTAGTTGTCATTCAATGGATGAAACTTTACCATAGTGAGATGCCACATTGACATTCAATGAATTTGAAGTTCAATGACCATTGAACTCTTCAATGGAAAAAAGGAAAGTTTTATAATCTTGAATACATACTCTAAATTAGTTTTTGTAACTTTCTATTGAACTTTATAGAGTTGAATGCATTATAGGAAAAAAAAAATTATTGAATTGTATGGAATGTAGAAAAATGATGTGACAATCAATTGAACTCTATATGCATTGTGGATGCCCTAATGTCCAAACATCAATTTGATCAGCCAATTTTCAATATCAGAAATTTATCCTCTTGTATTTTTCGTCTACATATCTTCTTATTAATCTTAAATGGTTAGGAGAGTCTTTCCTAAAAAGGCTCAAAGTGATCAATGGTGCATGACCTATCAATATGGAGAGCCCAAAATTTTCTACGTAAGGAGTATACTTACGTAAAAGTGATCAATGGTGCATGACCTATCAATACTTCTGGCAATCTGATTCTCCCGAGTCCTAACAATGGCCAAGAAATAAATATGGAAAATGGAGTTTGTAACCAAATGGGTGTTTCTTAAGAAAAATATTTACCTAAAATGTGTATTTTTAAACATATTTACCAAACAACGATATTTTGAAATAACAAAAAAGAATTTGCTACCCTACTCCAGAACTCGGGTTTACATCCTAATTTTTCGGTGGTCTCCATCTCCGGCCAAATGCCACCCTCTTAGGCCACACCAAACGTCCGTACTTAATCCATATCGTTGGCTGCCGTCCTCTTCTGCTTCCTTTACGAACACTCACATCTGACGCCTCCTCAACTGCTACCATCTCTATTGAGATTCAAAGGTTCTAGAATCTAACTTTAAATTCCTCATCTTCTAAGTATATATGTTTGTAAATGAACTTTTTTTTTTCTTTCAAGGTTCCATCTTTCTGGTTTCATGTTTCTTGATTTCAAGGTTCTATCTTTCCTGTATTCCATCTTACTAATGAGTTTCATTGATTGTAGATTAGATCCGGATACGATAGCATAACAACAAAGAAATCCCTCAGAAAGAAAACTTCAAAGATATGAGATTTGATATGTTAATTCTGTGAAAGAAAGAGAGTTCTCAATTGTGGTTTGTTAAAGATCGATTAAAAGGTGTTTTCCTGTATAGTGTATAGTTATATAAGTTTTTCAAGTATCAGTTAATCAAATTGGTAATCCGATCTAAGAAGGTTATAATTGTGTTGTAAGACAAAGAAATAAGAGAAATAGAAGTGAGATTACCGTGAAGTGGACCGGAATCCCATATTCCAACGGAACCACATGTCTGGTTGATTTTCTTTCTTGTTTTACATATATGTGATTGATCTAATTGTATGCTAAAATATTCAAATTGAAGCTGAAATATTCAAATTCAAGCTGAAACCATTATTAACAGTTTTTGATATGATGTGTAACTAAAAGTAGTTTGATATGGATTGTTTAACAAGCAAGTGCTTTCATAGTGTATATCAAAAGTGTTTATATGAAGTTAAAATAATCGGTATGATGTTTTGCTTTTATAGAAATATCTACAAATCAAAATAATCTACCGTATAATTTCTTAGGTATCAATTTGTAAAACTTTGGTCATAATCATTATATAGAAAAACTTTTGAATAAAAAAAACAAATTTTGTAACTTTTTGTTTGGTAAAAATTGACAGTGAAAAGTTTAAAAATGTCAAAGCTATATATATGACCGGTCTATTCTTTTTTACTACCCGAAGCGAAATAAAATTTTTATGTTCTTGTATATGTATCATTCGATACAGAAAAACATATATATAAAAAAATTATAATAAGATTAAAAGTTTTAAGTTGTAGGTTTTAAAAGATTAAAAGTTTTAAAAAAATGTTAAACATAATATGATGAAAAATGAGATGATTCAAAATAATAAATAATAATAATAATAATAATAAGATTCAAAAAAATTATTATTGAACATATTTACGATCCTTAATTGTTATGATCTAAAACTATTTTGATTAAGATATGTTATGATCCTTAAATATTATATATTTTGTGATTCAAAATTAAATGATTCAAAAAAAATATAATAATCTAAATGTTATTATAAACAAAATCTTTATTCAATTCAATATATTATGATCCAAAATCATATGATTAAAAAATAACATGATCAAAATAATATGATTTAGAATGATATGATCCAAAATTTTATGATCTAAAATGATATGATTCAAATTTTAATGATCCAAAAATAATATGATCCAAAAGAGTATGATTCATAATATTTTGGGTTAATACCATAAAAACCATAATTTTTACACCCCGATTCTAAATTAGACCTAAATGGATTTTTAGTTTCTAGTTAGCCTAAATAATTGAGACCATATTTCAAAATCATATAACCAACTGATTAACAACAGGTTAAGCTCCTCAGCCGGTCACCATTGTCTTATAGCACTAGATCTTTCGAAAATGCATTCGTACACCACCAAGCATCACCTTTTAGCAGGATCGTCTACATCAAAAAGGGTTTCATGCAGTTAATCTTGGGAAGAAGAAGGGTTTGAAAGGGGTTTCTAACACCATTGTTGCATGCATAAAACTAATATTTTGAACTTGAAAAACACTGAAGTAGAAAGATACGTGGATGCCATTGAGAAATTGATGTGTATGTGGTGTTCTTATCTTCCATAATCGAGTTTCATAGTGTCACTAACAACTTTAATTTTTCATCTTGAATAGATGGCTTTATCATTTGGAACTAAAAAGGTCAAAGGGCCTAAAAAGGTTTATGTGACGACTCTGATGATGATCTTATAGATTCCTCTTTCTTGGATTTTGCACCAGAGACCTTTAAACCAACCTCAAACCTGTCTGATGATCCATTCCAACATATTATGTGACGAAAATATGCTAAGGAGGACTCTTGATGGAATGGGAGATGATGATAAGGAAGCTGGTGTTAAGGAGCCAGAGCATGATCATGTTAATTATCAAAATGATTGTGAAGAGGGTGTAGAGTATAAGGTTCATTATCCAGACATCCATTAGAAACAGATGAAGCATGTAGTTGGAGAGTATTACGAGTCCCATGCTCAACTCGGGTTTTCATTAACTAATTATAAAGTAGCTAACAGATATCAATTATGGTTTATGAAGAGTGATAGGCATGGAGTGATTGCTAGGTGTGGGGAAATATATAAAAAAGACTCATGTCCCTTTAGAGTTTATGCTTCTTGGAAGTATAATGAAGGAACATTTTAGATTAAATCCATATGGGACATACATATATGTGCTAGGAATTATAATTTTGGATCTTTGGTTAGTTGCAACTGGTTATCCAAAAATTACCTGAAGGATATAATTATAAATCCAAAGATAACATTGACTAAGATGAAGGAATATGTACTTAAGATGTGTCTAAGGGGGAATGTCATAGGGCTAGGACAAAGGCAAAAGAAATGATATAAGGTAAGTTAGAAGAACATTATGCAAAAGTATGAGATTATGCTACATAAATCCTCAGGTCTAACCCAGGGAGCACTTGTAAGGTGGGCGTAGAATCTAATCCTAGTGGCATGAACTATTTCAAAAGGTTTTATGTGTGCGTAAAGGCTTTTAAGGATGGTTGAATACGGGTTGCAGACATGTGATAGGTTTGGATGGTTTTTCCTAAGGGGCAGATCAAGGGAGAGCTTTTGAAAGCTATTGGAAGAGATGCAGACAATCACGTATATCCAATAGCATGGGCAGTGATTGATGTAGAGAACAAAGATAAGTGGACTTGGTTTATTGAGCTGTTAGTTGTTGATCTTGATCTTGATGGTGGTAGGGGTCTTGTTATTATTTTAGATCGGCAAGGTAAATAATATTGTATTTCTTGTTTAATTATTATACATGTATACTAAATTTTTTATTAAATGTCAGGGTCTACTACTGGCTATTACATAACTACTTCCATATGTTGAACATAGATAATGTGCCAGGCACATCTATGCAAACTTCAGAAAGAGATACACTGGATTATAGCTGAAGAACCTGTTTTGGGGAGCTGCTAAAAGTATCGTGGAGGGGGACTTTATAGCAACAATGGAGAAAATCAAACACGTAACTCCAAGTGGTTGTGTTTGGATGATGTCAACCAACCCATATTCTTGGTGTAGGGCATTTTTCTCTCATGGACATGCTTGTGAGGCAGTAGAGAATGGCATATCTGAGTGTTTTAATTCGATGATAATTCACATGATAAAAAAACCATTTCTAACAATGCTTGAAGAAATCATGATTTATTTGATGAATAGGTTTTATCATTAAGCTGCTATGGTCTCCCAATGGAACGATGACTATGGCCCAAACATCTTAGAGAAGCTTAAGGAGTTTGGAAAACATATGAGGTATGCTCATTTAATTTTGATCTTAAGTCTATATCTTTTCATTACTAATTACTCACACTAAATGTTTTAGGTACTTGATAGTAATACTAACCGGATGTGCTATTTTTGAGATAAGGCATGGATATTCAACTTACAAGGTGGATTTAGATGATCATTGTTGTTCATGCAGATTATAGGAGATATTAGGGTTGCCATGTCTTCATGCTCAATTTCACACATAGAGATCCAACTGATTTGATTTCATTTTGGTTCCATAAGGACAAGTTCATAGAGACGTATAAGGACAACATATTACATGTTAATGGAAGTAATATGTGGTCCCATATTGAATATTTGAAGCCCTTACCACCTCTTGTCAGGAGAATTCTTGGAAAGCCAAAAAAATAGAAGAAGACATGCCTTTGAAACTTAGGATTCTAAATACCCAACTAAGAAGGCAAATGTTAGCAGGACTGTTAGGTGTGGGAAATGTAGGGAACTTTGTCATAGTAAATTGTCTTGTAATAATGGAGAAGGTCCCAATGAATTTGTCCCTAAAAGGAATGGTGGAAGACCAAAAGGAGATGGGGGAGGAAAATCAGTTGTGAAAACTACAAAGAAACCAAGGAAAGCAGGTGAGGGAACATCAAAAGAAGCAAGTGAGGGAAAGATAAAGGATTTTGAGGGCACATCAAATGAAGTATGTAAGACGAACGATGTTGAGGGCATGTCAATAGAAGCATGTAAGATAAAAGATGTCGGTTATTCAATTTCTCTTCAAAAGGGAATTAAGACGATGACAAGGTAGGAAGGTAAGATCAAATATGTATGGAAAAGATTGGAAGATAGTGCCATGCAGATAATAAGGGATGTGCAGGGTAGTTCAATTCAATTTGTGGAAGGTCTTGAGGAAGTTTCACTTACCTGCCATAAAAATCATGATGAACAAGAGTTTCTTACTATTGAAGATTTGAAGGCATCCATATATGATCACGAGGAAATTGATTAAGCTTTTAATAAGGTATGCAATTATAATTTTAGCAATTGACACAATTTTTCTTGAACATTATGTGATAATATGTTAATTTCTTATTCACAGTTGTGAAAATAAAGGAAGGAAATGTTGGTTGAGAGTATAGTTGATGAAGAGAACATTCAAGAAACACAAGATCAATTGGTAAGAAAAAGGAAGCTCCCAGAAAGAATTATCAAGATCAAGTTGAAAAATATAGTTCACGATCCAAATGGAGGTGCTTCAACAATTGAGAAAGCAATTACATTGAAGTGATGCTATTATGGATGGTTTTTTAACTGGGAATAAATATTTTGGTAGCCTTTTTTGTGAAATCATCTTTTGGTAAGAAGCTTCCAATTTATTGACTACATATTCTTAAAGACTGTAATTTGTAGTAAGTACAATGTCATTTTGTAAAATCATCTTTTGGCTTGTAAACAATGTTGTAAATTTAGAAGTTCGGTTCTGATTGTTACAACCCTCCTTGTATGTATTTAGCTATGATGTTTATAAGGATTGTGTTTGTAGTAAGTTCAATGTCAGTTTGTAATGGATAATACATTGTCAATTTCTAGTTAATGCTTTTCATATTAATTGTCCCATAAGACTATATATTACAACCTTCAAAATGTATTTCACAACCTATTACAACTGTCCCATATGACTATAACACCAAATTCCCAAAAGTGGGATCTAATATAACTTTCACCTAACCAAAAACTTCTCAAAAGACCAAACTTAACAACCTAAACTTCTCAAAAACTTCACCAAAAATGTAATCCCAAATACCAACATCACTACAAATAGCATGGCCATGATAACCACAAGCTTAATCATCAAAATCAACCTCCTATTTTGATCTTGATTCACCAGTTCAAACTGAGCATTTCCACCAGCCATACCTGTAACCCCCGTAGATCCGGGCTAGTCAATTTAGAGGAAATAAACATTAAAAACTGAATATTTGATAGAAGATTATTTGAAGCAAATAATCTTAACCAAATTATAGTATATGTCACAAGGAGTCTAAGCGTATAAAGAACGTTGAAATCCGACTTATAACGAAGAAGTTATGAACCGTCAAAGTTTTACGACTAAACTGACACGACGCCGCATAACATAAAAATTGAATTTTTAATAAATTACTTTTTAGCCTTAAAGATCTAAACAAAAGTCGTAATATACATTAAACCGAGAGCGTGCATATAGAGAACGTCAAAATCTGACTTCGTATGAGGAAGTTATGATTTTTCTAAGATTTAACATAGCAGTGCACAACTCAGAAATCGAATTTTAGATCGATTGATTTTTAGCTGACATAACCTAAATGAGAATCGAAGATCTCATTAGTAGGATCTCAACAGTGTAAAGATAGACGAAAACAGACGTCGGATGACAAAGTTATGAATTTTTAACGAACTTTAACTGTCTAAGCCTACTAAAAATATAACATTAAAAATAAAGTCAAAATTAGCTGATGGAGCAAAATGAAATTTGTAGATCACGTTGCTACCTACGCGTGGATATAAAGAACATCAAAAACGAAGCTTGTATGCAAAATTTATGCTATTTAGAAGATAATTAATGTTTTGGATTAACCAACGAATGACACATGGCAAGATCTGGATCACACCTTCCTCCCCACGGATTCGCACGAGATGGTGAGACGTGGCCTAAGTATGCTTAACGTACCCTTGCATATGCCCAACATACGCGGAAGCTTCCCGCCTATAAATAGCACTCATCTCTTCTCATTTTTCCACACCAATTCACTCCAATTCTCTCCCAAACATCCCCAAACCCACAAGTTTTTTCCCTAGCACCTCTTAGGTGTTAGAGGTGAGTCTCGGAGCGCCAAAAGGCTCCAAGAAGAAGATCTTTCGGCTCAAAAGTTATGCCCGCGTAGAGCCCAGTTCTTCGCTAAACCCCTTTTGTAAGTGAGTTATGCTTACCCTACTTTAAGTATAACTTATGTTTAAGTTTATTATCGTTATTATGAACCTATATCAGTGATTCAAACTCGTTATACTAATCGATATACTTACAAAATAGGTGTCTAGAATGGTCACGTTGGGCTTGGTTGTTTGATTTCAGAAAAGCTATGTGCCGAGATGGTACTGCCTCCCAACTGTCCTGCCTAGCCGATCCTTACTTGATAGATCATGAAAGTAGACTTTAAGTTAATGATAAATCTAGACTAATAATTAGTCACAATAAAAATTAGATTAAAACTTAGCGATAATAATGCTTGTTTTCGTTGAAGGAAAAGACGATTGTTAAAAGCGAAGCGCTGCCTGAATTTCGAGTCATCACTTTAATAAGTGAGTGCATAGTTACTTTCATCTTACACATAGATATGAAGTATTTAATGTTAATACATGTTATACATGCTTATTATCTATGTTCCTGATATCTATTCTAGATGAACGATTTATACATGTTTACATGATTTAAACTATATATGTATTTTTATACTTATAAATATGTATTGGGTAGTGATGAGTGATGAAAGATAGGTGATTATAACTAGGGGATGATAGATATGCGATGATGAATAGGTGATGAGAGATAGTATATGATTAGGAGATTCCATAACCTTGACCTACGATGTTGTGATGTAGTCATATACCAGAGTATAGATTGCGACCACTATCTAATCTAAACAAGTCATGTGGAAACACCGGTAGGATCATAACTTGTAGGTGATGAATTACGAGTTCAGGAGATATAGTAACTACGTATTCATGCAATGATACTCTAACCCTTACTGGACACGTATTGGGGGAGTAATCCTCGAATCAATACTGTTTATGCGATGTAGGCGATGATCCTTAGGGAAAGTCCTTAGGAATAAATAGATAAGGAAATGTGATGATGAGAGGTAAATACGATGTAAGAGATGACCCTTAGGATAAATATTTGCAGAAGATTAAATAAAGAAAATAAGGATGTGTAATCAGGTTAATTGTTTGACATGAAATATGTGAAGAAACAAATTAAGTATATTATTGTGGGTTGAAAACCCTATGTACTCACCAGGTTTCCCAACCTGACCCACTCAATTTATTTGTATCACAAGTGTCGATACAAAGCTACATTACAGTGAGAGATTAACAAAGATGTAAATCATTAGTGTAAATGAATGTAAGGTCTGTTTATGCTTATGTTTCTGTATTGACGATGACATCCCAATGTTTTAATATAAACAAAATAAATTTCTTCGGAAATGCTTTGATAATATATTTATCATGTTTCCTGGGAACAAATTCCATAATATTATTCTTTAAAATGGATACTCTGATTTTAAAATAAGCATAAATAAGATTTTTAAAATGACCGTGAATTTGGAGATGTCACAATACCAACCAGAGCTAAATGCATCTTGTACATCACACTTTTCTAATCTTGATTAGGCAAAGGTGAGTCTACCCACATGAAGAACTTACAATATCTCAAGGATCCTGCACATCTTTTTGACAATTTTGCCCTTAGTTCCATAAGAAAACTTTATACTGAATCCAAGGGTGAAGAACATACCTTGAAGTTAGTGCATCCCCTAAGTTTCCTTCTAGGATTCTTGTCCGTCCAGGCAACTAAGAAGCTAGCCTCAACAACACAATGACTCAAAACCATGAGGTTGTTTCTGTTCCTGAAATTGCCATGAACATTTTGCCATGCTGAAGTTGTTGACCATATAGACCCTATATAAGAACTATCCATGAAGAGGCTGTTGCGTGAAGGAAGAAGTCGGAGGAGGAAGAAGCCGAAGGTGGGAGTTGGATTTCTAACATTGAAAATCCTTATTTGTAAAGGGGATAACTGGCTGAAACCGGCAAAACCGGCTACCCGGGTTCGAGGAAAAAGTCAACTACTACATAATGGCTAATTAGAAACAAAAAATCCATTTAGGCTAATTTAGAGTCAAGGAGTAAAACTTGTGGCTTTTATGATATTAACCTTAATATCTTTATGATTCAAAACTTTTTATAATTGTTAAACATTAAAATGTCGAATCGATATATAATTAAAAAATGGAAAAAAATATTAAAAAAAATACGAAGAAACACAAACTTCAAAGGCGTCGTAAAAGCGTTAAAAAATGAAAAAAAAACCAAAAAATGCCAAAACAAAAAAAAAAGAATAACTGGAAATTTGAGTATATATTGATCTAAACATGTTTTATTTTTAAAAATAATATAAAAATGAAAAAAAATATAAAATAAATAAAAAACAAAAATTAAAAAAAATAAAAAAATAAAAAACGAAAAAAAATAAAAATAAAAACAGCAAAACCGAGTATATATGCCTCTGATTTTTGTTTTAAAAAAAAACGAAAAAGGAAAAAGGAAAAGAAACACACTTAAATGATTTTCCATGGACGTTCGTCACACGTTATTATTTTCTCAAGTCCTTATTACGTTCCATGGACATGCATCACATGCAAACATGTCACGAACTAGTAATTGCGTCTGACGTTTGTGTATTTGACGAAATGGGTGGTGGAGAATTGTTGTCACGCTTTCTTCCATTTTTTAGGTTACTATCGGATCCGGAGCCTATATATATATATATATATATATATATATATATATATATATATATATATATATATATATATATATATATATATACTAGGTTAAAACCTGTGAAACCCACATGTGATAATTTTAAATAAAATTCAAAAATTGATTATATAATCTACCCTAATAAATAAGAATAATTTTGCCACTTGTCATTTTCTCATTCAATTGGCCACATGTCATTTTGTCATAATTTTGAGATATATTTATTTTCCACTTGTCATTTATTTCATTTTTTATTTCCAATATATCATTAATTTAGTTTCCATAAATTAAACCTACAATAATGACTATTCATTTCAAATTTCAAATTCTAAATTTTAAATTTCAAATAAATTTACAGTTTAAACCTTTGTGTTTAACATTTTGTTATAAATTGCCCATTTAGTACACAAATTTGATAACTAAACACATAATTTTAATTTATTTATTTTTTGCATGTTTTTTTCTCATAATTTTCAGTTATTTTGAATTTCAAATTCAAATAAAAATTTCATTTAGTCGTTTATATTAACATTTTGTTTTAATTAACCCGTATAATATACGGGTCTCACAACTAGTAAAGTAATATATCATTAATCGAGTAAAACATAAATTGAAAATCGAATTAGTAAAACTACAACCTTGCTTGTTAACCCAAAATGTCAACAATTTTATCCTATTTAGAAGCAATAATTGATTAAAACAGAAATTGAAAATCGAATTAGGATAACCCCATATCAACGATTACTCTAAATCATTTTTAAAAAAATTCCAAAAAAAAATCATCAACGATCAAACTCATCATGTCATAAGAACAGAGTGAAGGGGTCGAATTCTTATGGAGTATTAGCATGTTGAATATCTGCTTTCACCTGTAAAAATAAAATAAAAGTAATTTAACTTTAGAAATTTGAAAACATTTTTTTACATAAAAGGGCATTTTTGGAATTTCAGCTTTAGAAAATTGAGAATAATTTTTTTTTTAAATAATAGGACATTTTTAGAATTTTAACTTTAGAAAATTGAAAAGAAAAAAATTGGTGTTTCTTTCCAACTAACCTGCCAAATTAGTAGCCAGTTTTGGTATTGTAGATAAATATTAACTATATGTCCTCATACGTGGTATCTTCATTAATTTGTAAAGCACATTTACTAAGCAAGTGAGTCCCTACCACCTAACATCAATCTCTTTATGGTACATACTACATACCCAACGTCAAATTACATATGATTATTTAGAATTTTAGAAGAAACTTGATATAAATCTATAACCAATTTGAAAACTGTTTTGATTTGAATAGTTGGCCTTAAAGAAATTGATGGTAATCAAATCTTGGAAAAAAGGAACTCATATGACCTATTTTTTTTGTTATCAAAAGCATAATGTGGTGATGCCCATAGAAACAAACCAATATCACTAATGAAGTATAGTAACAAACCATTATCACTAATGAAGTACTGATTGTTATATGAACCAACCATTTTATACTCAACAAATAAAAATAAAGCAAAAATTATATTAAATATCATATATTGAACAGAAGGGATCGTAGACCTATTTTGAGCATAGTTGTGAAAGCTTTTCAACCATTGATAAGGGATCTTAGACCTACTGTGGAAGTGTAATATTGTGAAGTAAAAATAAATTTTGTTTGGATGATGGTTATAAAGTCTAAATCTTAAGAGATAACTTATAACCCCTAAATGTGGTTTTGTTAATAACACATGTTAATTAAGAATTAGCAAGACACAATATACTCTTGTATTAAAAATATATTATATTTATCATAACTAATGCAATGACACACATACAATCTACTCTCATATGAAAGAATTATATATAAGGAGAACGGAAATGACCTAGGTGGGTGAATGATGATATTGATAAGTTGTTCCATGGAGATTAAAAAGCAACTACAAATGATCATACCTTTCCAACACCCTTTGTGGTTTGAATCATTTTAAGACAATTAAAAAATATCTTCTTAAAGGCTCTGTTAAGCTTAAAAGTTTCTGGAAAGGTTTCACCCTGTAAATCCAAAAAAAAGATCAACCCACAAAACTATTTGAGTAATCAATGTTTAAAAACACCATCAGTCCTGATATAAATGAAAAACCTGTCAAATAGAGCTGCTTCAATGTTTTTGGTGTCTACAATCATTTTATCGAACAGTTGGTGTACATTATGAAAGTTACTTTCATATCTCGACAATCCCATCAATGATTTCAGGGTCATTTACTGGTTCATCTCCTTGAATACTCTCATTTTTGTCAAACAGTCAAATAGGTAGAATTACATTTGTTTTCATTTAGGCTTTGACAGTAGTAACAACAAAATCATCAAAACTTAAGGTGGAGAAAAACCTGAGGAGAATGTGACAAAGATCATAGGATATTGTTTTTTGTACCATAACCAAAGAAGATAACTCAACTCTGAAGCACATCAAATCAGTTAGATACAAATTAAAACAAAGCATTCGACATTTCTAAGGTAGCTAGGAGCAATGAAAAGATATTTAAATACTTGTATATTCATGTGTTATCATATCCTTTCGTTACTAACCTTGAAATTTATACCCTTGTCCATCCGTTCTTTCTAAAGCATACCAAACCTTTAAAATCTTCATTACAAAATCTTCAAAAAACGTTACATCATCAACATAGAATTCGTATTTAGAAATCGCAATGAAATCTAAAGTGAATAAAGTTCAAGGCCTTTACCTGGATAGCGGTCTGTGTGGAGATCAAGAAATAGGGCGAGAGAAACAGGAAGTAACAGGCAGGCCGACAGGGTATATGATGTGAATTCTACAAAAGATAGTGAAGAAGCGCCTTGGAATCCCTTGTCCATCCGTTCCTTATTTAACTGCAACCAACAAAAAATGAGTAATCTAATCTAAATCATAATGATAATAAAAATACTAAAAATTCTAAAATTGAAGTAAGTATTGACCGACATCTTCTTGATTGTGGCATAAACGGAGAAGAAGGGAGATGGCGAGAGTGCGACGACTTCATTTGGGTGTAGGGATTCCATAGAGAGCAATATTTCAAACTTCAACTGCACTGATAATCGGTAGACATCTGCAAGGAGCTCAGGAAGTATCTCCATTAGATAGCCTCTCTGTTACTCTAAGATCGTAATGTAGGAAATCTACCAGTAACGTCACATGTTTTCTCGAGGCAACGCAACTCCAATATCTAGACGATTGTTATACTTCTTCAACTTCGTCTTTGTAATGCAAATCCGGGCTAGTCAATTAGAGACAATAGGGGTCGAAAACGACTTTTCGACAAAAGATTATTTAGAATAAATAATCTTAACCAAGTTTTAGAGTATGTTACAAGGTTTCCGTGCATATAAAGAACGTCGAAATCAGAGTTATAACGAAGAAGTTATGACCCATTGAAGTTTCGCGACAGAACCGGCACAATACCGGGAAGCGTAAATAGTGAATTTACGATAGAGTGAGATTTAGCCTTAGAGATCTAAATAAAAGTCGTAGAATAGGTTAAACTAAGAACATCGATAAAAAGAACGCCCAAATCTGACTTCGTATGAAGAAGTTATGATTTTTCAAAGTTTCGGATTAGTAGTGTACAACCCGAAATTCGAATATTAGATCGAGCGGTTTTTAGCCGACACGACCTAAACGAGAATCTAAGATCTCGTTGAGAGTAGCGTAACGAGAAAAAGATGGGCGAAAACGGATGTCGGATGAAGAAGTTATGAAGATTTAACGGACCAATCGTGTCCCGGCCCGTTAATAATATAAAATTTAAAATCGAGCCAAAATTAGCCAACAAAGTCTAAACGAAAGTTGTAGAGTACGTTCCCACCTTCGTGTGGATATAAAGAACATCGAAAACGGAGCTCGTATGCGAAAGTTATGATTTTTAGAAGTCGGGAGTGGAAATTGCGAAATCTGATTCGAGATGGATGACGTGGCTGCATCTGGGCCGTCGCTTGTTGATCAAGGCTTCGCTTCGGATTGTGACACGCCACCCTCGTAGTACGCCCCGCGTCCGAAGAGGTTACGCCCCGCGTAGGTCCGATCTGATCCATCCGATGGGTGCGAGACAGCTGGGTCCGAGCTGGTGATCCTATCCGAGGAGTACGCCCAGCGTACCCTCGGTACGCCCAGCGTAAATCCGAGCTTCGGTCCCTATAAATACCATGCGAATTCTTCCGGATTTTTCACACATTTTCACATCTCTCTCTAAACTACTTTCTCTCTCTAACCCTTTTGGAGTCCCCTAAGCCCTAGTTAAACCCTTAGCACCCTCGGGAAGCCCCGAGGCTCTCGAAGTCCTGAGAAAAAGTAGTTTTTCGGTTTCGAAACGCTGCTCCAATTAAGTTCCGGTTTTCGATAAAATTCGCTGTAAGTGTGCTACGCTTACACAATTTTTAATATAGCTTTCAAAAAATTATAGGAATGTTATTAGGTCCTTAAAATAATTATTTGGGCTATTATTATGAGTTATATCGAGTATTATTAACGCCTGATAATACTCGGACTAATTAATTTGTCGCGGTTATCGTTAAACTAAACCCTAGTGGTATCGATACTAGTTTTTATTGAAGGAATATCGTTTTGAGAGTATCGAAGCGCTGTCCGAGTACTGAGTCACCACCTACTCAGGTGAGTGCATAGTCCCTTTCATCTTACATATAGATATGAAGTATTTTAATATAAATTACATGCTGTGTGTGCATATTGTCTGAATACTTGCCGTCTATGCTGGGTGAAATATTTTTATACATGTTTTAAATGATTTAAACTGTATATGTATTTTATATCTACAATATGTGTTGGGTAAAAGATGGGTAGATGAAATAGTTGTTTTGAGATAACACGATGGGAGACATCAATGTTGTCAGTGATCCAGTCATCTAGTGGAGTATAGATGATGACCATGGACGATACTAGACAGTCCGGTGGAACGCTAGCAGGCTCGTAACCTGTAGGTGTTTTTGAACTAGTTGCTCATTAGGTATTTTTGAACTGAGTGTGTTCACTAGGTATCTTTGAACTGAGTGTGTTCACTACGTATCTTTGAACTGAGTGTGTTCACTAGGTATTTTGAACTAAGTGTGTTCACTAGTTACTTTTGAACTAAGTGTTTACCAGATGTTTTGGACTATGTGTTCACCAGTTGTAATCTATAAGCTTTGGTAACGATGGACTTCGTGCCGATTCCTTAGGATAATCCTTAGGAATGAATGAACGAGAAATAGCTGATTCTTAGGGTAGATCCTTAAGAGTAAAGAAGATAATGGGGATGGGTAATTGGGTTTAATTGCTTGATTGTTTAAACATGATAATTCTATTATTGTGGGTTAAAAACCCTATGTACTCACCAGGTTTTCCAACCTGACCCACTCAGTTTATTTATATCACAGGTGTTGATATGAAGTCACATTACACTGAGAGATTAAAGAGATGTAGATCACTAGTGTAAATAAATGTAAGTTCTGTTTATGCTTATGTTTCTGTATTGACAATGACATCCCAAATGTTTTAAAATGAATAAAATACGTTTCTTCGAAAATGTTTTAATAACGTATTTATCGTGTTTTTCTGGGAACAAATTCCGCAACATTTTTATGAAATGAAGTACTCTGATTTTTAAACAAAGCATAAACAAACCGGTCTTTTTTGGCCGTGATTTTGGGGATGTCATAGTTGGTATCAGAGCATTAGTTTAAGCGAACTAGGAATATGGATTTATTTCTAGACTTAACTTAGAATGCCAAGCGATGATTGTGAGGTGTGAGCACTAGCTTATTTAAGAAAAATGCCTAACATGCTTTTGTGTGCTAAATATTTAATGATATGAAATATATGAACGGATCTATGGTCTATTGCTGACCGGATCTGGAAACTTTATGTGTTTAGATTTCTAAACGTTTAATTACGATATTAGAACTGACATATAATTTTTCAGAGAAATAAGGAGAATTATACGTCGATCGTAAATAAAATCTTCTCTATCTAAATTCTCATCACTCTACACCGGACATCTAAATTCGATGTATAGATCGACATGATGAACACTCAAAGCGGATTCGGAGATGGTAACCCGCAGCCTTAGCCACAAGTGATTGAACGTACACGAGAAGTAGAAGTTGCACCCGAACCAATCACAATGGAAGGAGTACAGGCAATGGTGCGGATGATGTTGGATCAACAGATGAGAGAAACAAGGTGCTTAATTCAACAAAGTAAGGACGAACATACTGTGCCAGTACGCCAGGCACCCGCTCTTGAGGCAACTATCTGGGTTGCTAAGTCTGTCGAAGAAAAGATCAATGATAGGATCGCCAACAAAGTTGAAGTTGGCAAGAAGAGGAAATTTGAGGGATCTTCAAGGTCCAACAGGAAAAACTTATCTTCACAGTCTAGAGGAGGAAGAGGTAAAGCAAAATGGTGTAACAAGAAATGCCCTAAGGAAGTGACCTGCTTTAAATGCTGGAAGATTGGTCATAATGCCCACAAATGCTCAACCAGGGAGGAAGTTTCCCTTAAGTGTAGTGGAAAAGGAAACTTCAAGCAAGATTGTCCAATGAGAGTAACAACGCCAAATGTACTGCTAAAGCACCATGAGGGATATGATGAGAAGGTAACTTGCTACAAATGTGGAAGGATAGGGCATTACGCCAGCAAGTGCACGTCTAAGAATAAGGTGTGCTATGGATGTAACAAAGAAGGACATTTACGTAGGGACTGCCCGAAGAGACATGAAGCAGCTGACAAGGTAATCAAAAGTGAGAATTGATATCCGGAGATCAAGCTATGAATGTAAACATAGTATGGTAGGAGTAGCCTAATAGAGGCACGATCTAGGGTGAACTTGAACATCTATGTAATAGTTTCAAGAAATAATAAAGCCTTCGTTTTGTTATCTGATGTGTTAAACTGTTATGTGATTTTCTTGTATGGTGACTTGGAAAACTGCGAGACAATACTTGGGACGAGTATGAGTAGGTGTGAATGGTAGTAGATGCATATACTACCGGAAGCACAGGACTCACACTTGGATCAGGGAAAGTCACAAGGTTACCAAGAAGCTAGTAATTGATTTCGTTTTATTCAAGTATGTCGTTACCATTGTTTCGGTAATGACTAAGAAGATTGTTGTTATCCCGACCCTAGTGGTCATATCCCATTGAGTCCGACTACGATGAGTGGGTTACGTGGTTCAGAGAACCAAGTTTGATGAGGCGTCCGACTTAAACCAAACGATTGGAATCAAAGCGATCAATAGAAATATCGCGCTCGTTGTTAAAGAAGTTGATAGCTAGAAATGCCTAATGTTAAAGTGTGATTATATCACATTAGAACATGAAGGAAGGCATAGTCTGTTTTAGAATTTAACTCTAGGAGACCTAAGTCTAAGTGTTGCAACGTACGATGATAGGTCATTAGAATATGACACATCGATCCATAGTAGTGATAAAATAAATCATCTCAAGTTTGTATCTAGTAAGGATTGAGATTGTGACTTGAAGGTCATAATTGGGAGTCTAGCCTGAGGTAGAGAGCAGCTGCACGATCAAGTACTGCTTGCAGTCAATGAGTCTAGGAGATAGACTTGAAGGAATGTAGAAGTTATAATTATTACCTAGGATGAAGAGATGACGTATGGAGTCATTATATGGCCCTGTTTTGTTGATGATTCCGGGACGTAATCATCCTAAGGGGGAGATAATTGTAACGCCCGCAAATCCGGGCTAGTCAATTAGAGGCAATAGGGGTCGAAAACGAATTTTCGACAAAAGATTATTTAGAATAAATAATCTTAACCAAGTTGTAGAGTATGTTACAAGGTTTCCGTACATATAAAGAATGCCGAAATCCGAGTTATAACGAAGAAGTTATGACCCGTTGAAGTTTCGCGACGGAACCGACACGATACCGGGAAGCATAAATAGTGAATTTACGATAGAGTGAGATTTAGCCTTAGCGATCTAAATGAAAGTCGTAGAATAGGTTAAACTAAGAACATCGATAAAAAGAACGCCCAAATTTGACTTCGTATGAAGAAGTTATGATTTTTCAAAGTTTCGGACTAGCAGTGTACAACCCGAAATTCGAATATTAGATCGAACGGTTTTTAGCCGACACGACCTAAACGAGAATCGAAGATCTCGTTGAGAGTAGCGTAACGAGAAAAAGATGGGCGAAAACGGATGTCAGATGAAGAAGTTATGAAGATTTAACGGACCAATCGTGTCCCGGCCCGTTAATAATATAAAATTTAAAATCGAGCCAAAATTAGCCAACAAAGTCTAAACGAAAGTTGTAGAGTACGTTCCCACCTTCGCGTGGATATAAAGAACGTCGAAAACGGAGCTCGTATGCGAAAGTTATGATTTTTAGAAGTCGGGAGTGGAAATTGCGAAATCTGATGCGAGATGGATGACGTGGCTGCATCTGGGCTGTCGCTTGTTGATCAAGGCTTCGCTTCGGATTGTGACACGCCACCCTCGTAGTACGCCCCGCGTCCGAAGAGGTTACGCCCCGCGTTGGTCCGATTTGATCCATCCGATGGGTGCGAGACAGCTGGGTCCGAGCTGGTGATCCTATCCGAGGAGTACGCCCAACGTACCCTCGGTACGCCCAGCGTAAATCCGAGCTTCGGTCCCTATAAATACCATGCGAATTCTTCCGGATTTTTCACACATTTTCACATCTCTCTCTCTAAACTACTTTCTCTCTCTAACCCTTTTGGAGTCCCCTAAGCCCTAGTTAAACCCTTAGCACCCTAGGGAAGCCCCGAGGCTCCCGGAGTCCCGAGAAAAAGGAGTTTTTCGGTTTCGAAACGCTGCTCCAATTAAGTTCCGGTTTTCGATAAAATTCGCTGTAAGTGTGCTACGCTTACGCAATTTTTAATATAGCTTTGAAATAATTATAGGAATGTTATTAGGTCCTTAAAATAATTATTTGGGCTATTATTATGAGTTATATCGAGTATTATTAACGCCTGATAATACTCGGACTAATTAATTTGTCGCGGTTATCGTTAAACTAAACCTTAGTGGTATCGATACTAGGTTTTATCGAAGGAATATCGTTTTGAGAGTATCGAAGCGATGTCCGAGTACTGAGTCACCACCTACTCAGGTGAGTGCATAGTCCCTTTCATCTTACACATAGATATGAAGTATTTTAATATAAATTACGTGCTGTGTGTGCATATTGTCTGAATACTTGCCGTCTATGCTGGGTGAAAGATTTTTATACATGTTTTAAATGATTTAAACTGTATATGTATTTTATATCTACAATATGTGTTGGGTAAAAGATGGGTAGATGAAATAGTTGTTTTGAGATAACACGATGGGAGACATCAATGTTGTCAGTGATCCAGTCATCTAGTGGAGTATAGATGATGACCATGGACGATACTAGACAGTCCGGTGGAACGCTAGCAGGCTCGTAACCTGTAGGTGTTTTTGAACTAGGTGCTCATTAGGTATTTTTGAACTGAGTGTGTTCACTAGGTATCTTTGAACTGAGTGTGTTCACTACGTATCTTTGAACTGAGTGTGTTCACTAGGTATTTTGAACTAAGTGTGTTCACTAGTTACTTTTGAACTAAGTGTTTACCAGATGTTTTGGACTATGTGTTCACCAGTTGTAATCTATAAGCTTTGGTAACGATGGACTTCGTGCCGATTCCTTAGGATAATCCTTAGGAATGAATGAACGAGAAATAGCTGATTCTTAGGGTAGATCCTTAAGAGTAAAGAAGATAATGGGGATGGGTAATTGGGTTTAATTGCTTGATTGTTTAAACATGATAATTCTATTATTGTGGGTTAAAAACCCTATGTACTCACCAGGTTTTCCAACCTGACCCACTCAGTTTATTTATATCACAGGTGTTGATATGAAGTTACATTACACTGAGAGATTAAAGAGATGTAGATCACTAGTGTAAATAAATGTAAGTTCTGTTTATGCTTATGTTTCTGTATTGACAATGACATCCCAAATGTTTTAAAATGAATAAAATACGTTTCTTCGAAAATGTTTTAATAACGTATTTATCGTGTTTTTCTGGGAACAAATTCCGCAACATTTTTATGAAATGAAGTACTCTGATTTTTAAACCAAGCATAAACAAACCGGTCTTTTCTGGCCGTGATTTTGGGGATGTCACAGTCTTCTTCACCTAAATGTTTTGCATCAAATTTTTATAAACCTTAACGTTTTTCAAGATTGAAGTTATCAATCAAGAACCAAATAATCCTTTCTTAAGCTCTTTCTCAAAGTCAGAAAAAAATGAGATGACAAAGAAGAAGGGAGCTAGGGATTTTGAAATCAAATCATGAGCGATTCAAGGTACCGAGATTTGGGGCGAAGATTTTGAAGGATTAACATGGAAAGTAACAATTTATGCATTAGATTTGAAATTCAAATTCTAAAAATCAAATCTTCAACCGTGTAATATGTGTGAGGGGTATATTTGGTACTTCACTTTGGCTTAGGAGATGCCACATGGCAAAAAATATACTGTTTCGTTATAATAGGGGATATATATATATATATATATATATATATATATATATATATATATATATATATGTTGAGCCCTTGGGTTCACCTTCCATCGGTTGTGAGAGTTTACGATTCCTTCACAGTTAATTAACCTAGAGACAACAAACAACTCATAAGCCGATTAGCCGGGAGGGGATCTCGGACCAACGCTTCGATGATAAAGTCAGAGATGACCTTGAAAAAGCATGTCAAATGTGAAATGGAGCTTAATGGAGTGTGTGTATATTCACAAACCTTTTAAAGTGGTTTTGGTTCTTTTTTATTGCCGATGTTTGGAGGTAATGACTTCTTCCTCGACCGAGAAGGGCGTAAGTCGTATCGCGTTAATGATCATACACCCGAAGGTACACTCTTGTGTACTTGCTAGCCGTTTAACAACTGTTTCTTGCTTTGAGTTCCAATTTCCTTTGACATTTTTGTGATGACACCTTGTACTTTAGTCGTTACTTTTTGTGGTTCGGTACATATGTCTAGTTCGGTACATGTCTGGTCCGGTGTATACCTGGTCCGATATATACTTGGTTCGATATATACCTGATTTGACGTAGTGAGGGTATGCGCATAGCTGCAGGCTAGACCGTACCCTATTAAGTCCCCCAGTTTGGATTATTACTTTCTTTTAAAAAGTAATAATTCAAACTTAAATATATTAGCCATGTAACCGTTGCGATCTGATAGGCATAAGCAACTTAATTGAATTCTGACGTGATGGTTCGATGACCCCTAGCATTCCTCATTGCATGTAACCATCTATTCATCTATTTTCCAATTAAAAAAGTTATAGTGTATAACCGCTACTTTGTCTCCTCTATAAATTATTTCTTATCCGATTTCCTATATATATATATATATATATATATATATATATATATATATATCGTTTCTGCTTTGTCTGTTTTTCTTCACTTCTTGCTTCATCCTTCTGATTAATGTTCATCCTTACTTCTTCATTTTGTTACTTCATCTTCTTCCATCATGTCTAACAAAGAGATTTCAAACATTTGCACCATAAAGTCCAAGCTTACCCCCCAAAACCTGATAGACATCATGAAGAACACGAAGTTGATCGCAAATTTCATCCATGTTTGCCAAATCCTAGGAATTCCATCATTGACACTCCGGAGGGGTTTGTTGGTGTGTATTGTGTGTACTTCAAGTCCAGCTTATGTATGCCAACATTCGGCTTCTTGAAAACAGTTCTAGACTACTACAATCTTCATATTTCTCAAATGACCCCGAACGGGTTTCAGAAGGTTATCTGCTTTGTGATGTTATTCTTTGTCGTGGATGTTGCGCCTTCTATCCCCATTTTCTGCCAGTTTTATGTTCCCATGTCTAACGGAGATTGGGTATCCTTCTCTCTTCATCATAGTTTGGTAGAGATTTGTGATGGTCTTCTGATTTCCATAATGTATTATAAGGAAGAATTCTTTTTCGTTCATGACTCTGCCTTTTCTGGACCTATGGCATACTTCAGACCTATGGTGTTACTTCTTACATGGTTTTTGATCCCTCGCCTGAATTGTCCCCAGAAGAACAAAGTATCACAGACCATTCATCATAAAACTTTGTCAAATGGACAGATCCTGAAGAAGTGATGCCAGGCATGGCGGGGATAAGCTCCTACTAGAATAAGTTGGGGGGGGGGGGGAATCCAGTGGAAATCCTAGCGGGATGATCAGTTACTTTATTGGAGCAATTGCATTGAAAGCATTTGGCGAGTTCTATTTTCGTCACAGAGGAGGCGACTATTTCCAATTCTCATTCTTGGTCGGAGTCTAGCATGGATTCTGCTGCCAATCCTTCTGGTCTGGATATTAATGTGCATGTAATGCCTCTCTACAAGAAAATTGTGAAGATGGAACACAACAGTAAGAAACCTTTGTCTTCTTCGATCAGGGCGGCGTTAAGGTATTTTTCGTCTAAGAGGAAAGCTGGGGTAGAGAAAATCCTTTCCTTGGAAGGAGTAATTATTCGCCCTAATAAGGTGATTGACCTATCTTCCTTGAAACGAAAAAGAACCACTCGTGGTGGTGAAGAAAAAAGTTATGGCTTATCGGTCTCGAGTAGTCAACCTTCATATGAATATGTAAATCCAGAGTCTTCCTTGGAAACGCCGTCAACATTTACTCTCCATGAATGTATAGTAATTGCTGATATCGAACTAAAACATACTGAAGAAAATATTCCTTCCTCGGATGTTGAAGCCCTAGTGTTAGGGTGCAAACTTCTCATTAGATGTGGCTAACCCTCTTGTGATGTGTAAAGGTTTGAGTCTTTCTTATAAATAGGAAGTGAGTAACTCCCATTTATGTAAGAACCTTTATGGAACCCATTTGGAGAGTTTAGCCTAGTGAGAGAATTATTGCATACCCACTTTGTAATAACTTACTAGATCTAATGAGAGCTTAAATGAGATTATTTACATTGACAGTTCTTTAATATTGCTTTAGATTCACTTGATCTTTACATTTTCACATTAGTCATCATAATCGGGTCACTATAATTGGTATTAGAGCGTGTGTTCTTGAAGTGTGCTTGAAGTTTTCAAGAATTTAATCCATGATGACAACATGATTTGTTGAATAAAAAATTGTTGTAAGTTCTTCATTTTTGTGAGAGTGTTTTAATTCTAGAAATCGAATTAGTTCTTTGATCTTCTTCGATTTTCTCTCTCTAGAATTCAAGCAATTTTGCTTTCTCACTCTAGAAAGTCATTCGGAATTTTACTTTCTATCTCTAGAATTTTGATCAATTTTGCTTTCTTTCTCTAGAAATTCATTCGAAATCACTCTCTCTCCAGAGGTTTCATTCATAATCACTTTCTCTCTAGAAAAATCCAAGTTCTTGTGATTTTTCATTTTTTATACGAAATGGAAAAAGATTCGTGTGAAATATGGTTTGTATTTCTTGGAAATGATCCATATCCATATAGTTTTGATGAGCTTATTAAAACTTTACAACCAGGTATTTTAAACAAAAATTATTAATTTCTTGTGGAAAAGGAGATGAATGTGGAAAAATGGTTGGTTATCCTTTTGATCATGATAATCATAAAGTGTTGCTTAATTGTTTGGTTACAATTTATCATGAGATAAGAAAGAAGAAAAATGAAGATGAAATCATTAAAGGAATTCATCTTGATGAATGCAAATATAGTGTCAATGTTCTTACATTTTACCCGGATGATCATGATGTTCAAGATAAAGGAATTCAATGTGAATTTCATGAAGTTGTGAAAGTTTTTTGTTCAATTGGAGTTCAAACTGATGATTGCTTATGTTCTTGTGATTCGTTTGAAGGTATGGTGTCATATAGAAAACCTTCAATCCAAGAAGTTCAAATGTATTAAACTCCAAAATGTTTGATTCAAAATTGCAAAGTTGAAGTTGTCAGGAATGATGTTTTCCTTGAATTCAAAACTTCAAGATCCAGTTGAGAAAATTTCCAAATTTTGTGAAATTTTCGACTTTTGAATAAGTTGCAAGAAATTCGAAAACTGGGTAAAAACTGTCATTTTCACAAATTCTGCAGGGACCTGTTGAAAAAAATTAGCTTCAAAGGCAAAACTTTATACCAAATGCAACAATAGGTATAAAGTGTCAATTTGCATCAATTGTAGGGACTAAATCTGAAAAATCTTCTCACGTCACATAATTATACCCCCAATTCGAAAATGGGTATAAACGCCCAAAACTTTTAAACTGCAAATACATCTTCAATTCTTCACAGAAAATTACCCCAATTCAAAATTGGATGTTTTCTGCCAAAATGCTGAAACAGTAAGGACTAGATGTGAAATATTCAAGAGTTCATCCTCAATTCGATTTGGATGCGAATGAACGGAACATATACTCGAGTTAAACTCGATTTCGACGCCAACTCAATACCATACAACTCGAAATCGACTCCTTAAGCTTTCGAAGTACCAGTCGAATTCGTCTTAAAACACCTTGAATCAATTTTCGACTTCACCAATCAAAATCGCGATGCTCAACGCGAAAGAACAATCAATATAATCGAAATTGATTTCGACTCCAAATAACACCAATCAAATTCGATCCAAATCATATCAGTCGAATGAAACACATACACCGTTGAAATCCTCACACTCGACTCGAAAGAGGATATCGGCGAAACCAAATTCGACTCCAATCAAGTGATTTCGATCACGAACTCAAAATCCATTCGTCTCCATATGCTTTTGACTTTCGATGTCAAGCAACATGCTTCAGATTTTCGATCCCAACAGGTATCAATCCGATGCCTTAGCCATTCGATTTCGACTCTCAAATATGTGAATATTCGAAGCATCAATCGACAGTAGTAGTCTCGACTCGAAAGAAAATTCAAACCAAAATCAATAATCACTTTCGATTTCTTAAGCCTATCACGTTCCATACCCAGTTCCAATTCCATTGTCGATTTGAACAACAAACACTCATTCATTGCTTCTTATCAACATTCACAACGAAGATATCTCTGACCCTTGCATTATCTGTTTTCAGTTCATTATCCACAGCCAATCATAAGCCTCTTCCCATCGAATTGGAATTTTCGACCATCCTATTCATTCGTAACTTCTCAACAGTTCAAAGTCATCCCTTCAATTATTCGATATCAAAGTCGAAACTTTGTTTTCAATTGGAACAATTCGAAAATCACTGAGAAGTATTCTCTACTCAAGATCGAACAACTCATGAAATGAATTGATGAGACAATCACAGAAAATCAACTGATGAAATTAAGCTTGAAATATGATCGATAACAGGTAAACCAAGAACAATTAATCGATACATTTTTGTGAAGCAAAAACAACTTTGATGAGATTAATTGATACAACAGATTCGTTATGAAGAAATAAGAATCAATCAAACATCAATCGTGATGTTCGAATGAAATATCAGACGAATCGGTATGAAGTGAATGACAAACAAATCAGATTATGATTGAGATTTTTCATCAAGTATTTGGGCTCGGACGGACAATGAACAGTGACTGAATTTGATATTTGGGCATAGTAATCGGATTAATGGAAGAAAATATATTGGATCAAAAACACTTGGATTAGGCTCAAAATAGATGGATCGCTTAATAGTAAGAAGATTATGAGAATTTTGGTTTTGGGCTTGATCTATAAAAAAAATTATTGGAACATAGCATTCGGGTTAAAACAAATTTGATCAAATGAGTCAAAACGATCAAAAATCAATAACGAATGTACGAATTGAAAATATGATTGATTTTGAATTCGAGAAAACCCGGATTGTTCATCATCGGATCTTCAAAAATAAGGTAGTGATCTCAACATGCATTTTTCGAAACCCATTTGAGAATTTGAGAAATCTTCTTGATAATTCTTTTTCCATTTGCAATAATACTTGAATCGATCATGGAAGATTTAGGTCCTTGGTTGGAATTAAAAAATTACCCAATTGCACATTGTACCGCCCTTGATGCATGTCGTACAATTCATGGAACTTCTCATTTCTCCAAGATTTATCTTCATCTTCATAACGAATTTGAGAATCTTCTAACAATTTTGGGTTTGGAATTTGAAATCATTTCAACATTTGATGAGTGTTGCTCTGGAACCCAAATTTGCTTCCTTGATTTCGGCTTCAAGACAATTTATGAAGAATTTTGTTTAGAAACCCAAATGTTCTTGTTTTTTATCTTCTTCTTTTTTTCTTCGTCTTTCGTGATTGTTTTTCGTGCAAGATTTTCATGGTTGCATTTTGTCACACATCAAGGGGGAGTTTCGTCACATTTATTCCTCGAGCGCTTCTCATACCCTTGTGGGTTTTATAATCATTTGTAGATTATAGAAAGGGGGAGAATGTTTAAATGGGTATTCAAATATTATTAGATATAAAATTTCAAAGCGATGTTACTTCGAGGGGGAGTTGGTCTTGATCACGAGCTCGCTTGGAAATTGACGCCGAGACATCCAATCCTAACTTTGAGGGGGAGAATGTTAGGGTGCAAAGTTCTCCTTGGATGTGACTTACTCTCTTGTGATGTGTAATTGGTTGAGTCTTTACTATTAATATGAAGTGATGGACTCCCATTTATGTAAGAACCATTATGGAACCCATTTGGAGCGTTTAGTCTAGTGAGAGAATTATTGAAAACTTACTAGATCTAATGAGAGCTTAAACGAGATTATTTACATTGTGTGATCTTCAATATTGCTTTAGATTCACTTGATCTTTACATCTCCATATTAGTCATCATAACTGATTCGCTATACCTAGTTTTTGAGGTTCCTCCCCATCCTACTTCGGAAGTTCCAACTTTCGTCGAGTCCCTCAAACCATTATCAAAAGATCAACCTTCTTCCACTTTGTCTATTGTTGCTATCTTTCAAGTTTCAACAAAAAAGTTTTGGAGCTGGATGTAGGTGTTTTCACGTGACAAATGTTGAGTCTACGACTGTGACAACGAAACGCCTTTTTTCTTGGTTCGGGTGCTCCAGGTAGTTCAAGTGTTACTCTTTTGGAAATTCTTGATACTGCTACTTTATTTGGGGATGATTCTCAATTCAAAACGTCTTTTGACACATCTTAGAAAAGTTCAGAGCAACCTCGTATGCTTTTTATACCATGCTTTTACTTTACTTTACTCAACTCTCTTTCTTTGTTTTACATTTTCCCTTACAAAAAGATTATTTCTTTTGTCTTTATTTCAGTTATTCCTACTTCTGGAAAGGGGGTTCCCTTGCCTACATTTGTTACCTTTTCCACCTCATTGCCTCAATTTTAATGACCCTTTGCCATGACCTCCAGTCCTAAAGGTTCTGAGTGTCTGGATGCTTGTGACAAGGAAAGCCTCTATAGAGCCTGTTCTTGTTTGATGGAAGGGATCCACCCGCTGAATGAAGTTTCTTGCCATACTCGTAAGCGGGTTAGTATTCTTGCTGGGAAGCAACTAAAGTTCGAAGAAGCTTTCCAGGCGTTGAAGGGGATGTGTGCCATCGATGAGCAGCAAGAGGGAGATGCAACGAATCTTTGTGAAGAAGTGCTTGATTTATCGGAAAGAAAAATGTGAATGGTTGAGATTTGAGTGAAAGCCTTCACATACAGGAAAAACTAAAGAGGTTGATGTGTGTGTGTGTGTGCATTTATATATATATATATATATATATATATATATATATATATATATATATATATATCATTGAGACCACTATATTTTGTGAGACATGGGAGCGCAATCCTAGCCACTCAATTTGGAGATAAAAAAAATATTTTTAAAATACAAAATAATTGAAAATTTTCAAAAAAAAATTAAATATTATTTTTGTCTTTATATTTTCCAAAAAATATAAATAAATAAATAAATTACTATTTTTTTTTTAAATATCTATGAAATATTCTAATATAATATTCTAGTATAAAAATTACAATAAAACTGTTAGAATATTCACATATTCTATTAGAATATTAGACTATAAATATTCAAATAATTTTAATAGAATATTAAAATATTTGACAAAGTCTAACAACTTTAGTAGAATATTAGAATATTTTCATATATCTAACGATTCTAGTAGAATACTAGAATATTAAAACATTCTAAAAATTTCATTTTAATATTTACATTGTAATATTATATTAGAATATTTTATGTATATTTAAAAAAATGATAATTCTTTTTATTTATTTTTTATTTATTTTTGTTGGGTATATAAAATGTAGAAAATAATAATTAAAAACAAGAATTTTTGGATTTTTTCTTTTTCCATTTATTTTGTATTTTAATTTTTTGATCTCCAAAATGGATGATTGCAATCACGTCCTCATGTCTTATAAAATAAACATTAAAAAAAAAACTAAGAACTCTCATAATCAATAAAAGATCTTGTGAACACGTTTAAAATTATATACCAATTCACCTTATTTAATAAACATTAAAAAACCTAAGAACTCTCATAATCAATTAATGATCATGTGAACATGTTTAAAATTACATCATGATGGAGTGTTGATGGAATATATACAATAATAATTTTACCTTTTTATGTTTAAAAATATTATAACAGATGTACATATATCTCCTTGAAGCGAATTTCATTAAACTACCAACAATTTGTAGGGAACTAAGCTAATATTGTTTTTTTTTTCTTTTATTTTGTACAATATCAAAAAGTTAAAAATAAACAATAATGAAATATTTTTGTAGCAACTCTTTTGGAATATTTATTGTGCTAAAAAATTTGTGTAGAAATTTTTTCTCCTACAAATGTATATTTTTAGTTGCACATTCAATATTTTAAAAATTGGATGTAAGATCCGTGTTTCTTACGCGTTTATTAAAAAAAATATTGAATATAAAGTTATAAGCATCAAGTATTTTTTTAAATAATATATTTACATAAATATTGCGGATATAATGAATAAAGCAAGTTTTTAAGTATATATACTAATAAATAAAATCTTGTGAAAACTATTTTCTTTGTTTATAACTGTGTCCATAACATTTTTGTTTTGAAGAAATTAATGTATAAGTGAAAATTGTAATATGTGTAAATATTAAATTATGAAAGAATTGATTATTGCCTAATTTGTGGTTGTACAATGGTTTTTTTAATGGTTATTGAAATTTAATTTAATGATTCTACATAAAATAAATAAACTTGCATAAAATATAGAATTTACTTTTAAGTTTAAAAAAAATTAAAACACAATAAAATGGAAAGTGGAAAAAGAAAAAATTAAAAAATCCTACAAAATGACATGGGTCAAACTAAAGGAGAACATGCTATTAGGCAAAAAAAAAACATTTTCATTTATTAGGATAGATAAACAGATTTCATTTTGAAATTTTTTTATATAATTGTCTTAAACATTCAAAATTAAAATAATTATAGTTGTTTTTACGAACAATTGATCAAAAATATTAAAATTAGGCAGGCCTCATATTTTTTTGCAAGTAGTATAACAAATACCATGTAAACACTATTTAAAATAATAATACTAAGTTTTTTTCATTTAGACAAAACGATACAACTAGAAATTCCAATAAAGGTTGAAAAAGAGAAATGGTTTGGTTATTCGCCTAATCGGACAGGGACACCAAAACTAAAGATTTGACAAAACAAAGAACCATTAAGGAAAACCGACATTTTGGGAAGAACTTTCTTTGCTTTCAATCTTTTGGATCAAATCTTCTATATAAAAATATGTTTGAGTCAATTTCTCACTCTCTAATTTAACAGAGGCAGACTCAATTAGGAGTTTGTGCAAGATATCTTCCATCTCCATTTGGTCATTCTTTCTCTTCAATGCTTGTAGCTTGTTGTTCTCTCGTACCAATATACTCTCAAGAAACTTCTCATGAGTGATCATCTTCTTGCTTCTTTGATGCTCAGGTAAACTCAGGAATCTAGATATCATTATTGCAGCCTCTTGCCTTGATGGCCATACCATTGAGTCGTTTGTTCCTAGATCATTTGGACCATCACAGATCATCATGCATGATTCCGCCCGACACTCCATGCAAATTGTTTGCAGCTTCTTGATCAAAGCTTCCTTTCGTTTCTTGAGGGTAGCTTGTCTCTTGCTTTCATTAAGAATTCTAGCAAGTTTTACCCTAGCTCTTGCCATGTTTCGATTATTGTAGATTCTCCAAGGAGTTCTTTCGTTTACAAATATAACAGTTTTCAAACTATATATATATATATATATATATATATATATATATATATATATATACACACACACACACACACCAATCCACCTTATTTAATAAACATTAAAACTCTCATAATCAATAAAGATCTTGTGAACAAATTTAAAATTACATCATGATGGACAGTTGATGGAATATATATATATATATGATAAAAGTTTTACCTTTTTTATGTTTAAAAATATTAAAAACAGATATACATATATCTCCTTGAAAGGAATTTCATTAAATCACCAACAATTTGTAAGGAACTAACTTAATATTGTTTTTTTCTTTTATTTTGTACAATATCGAAAAGTTAAAAATAAATAATAATGAAATACTTTTGTAGTAACTCTTTTCGAATATTTGTCGTGCTAAAAAATTTGTGTAGAAACTTTTTCTCCTACAAATGTATATTTTTGGATGCTCATTCAATATTATAAACACTATGTGTAAGATTTATATATTATATGTGTTTATTAAAAAAATATTGAATATAAAGTTATAAGCATCAAAAAAAATTTTAAAGTAATATTTTTACATAAATATTGTGGGTATAATGAACAGAGCAAGTTTTTTAGTATATATACTAATAAATAAAAGCTTATGAAAACTATTTTCTATGTTTATAATTGAATTCCATAACATTTTTGTTTTTGAAGAAATTATTGTATAAGTGAAAATTGTAATATGTGTAAATATTAAATTATGAAAGAATTGATTATTGCCTAATTTGTGGTTAAACAACGGTTTTTTTAATGGTTATTGAAATTTAATTTAATGATTTTACATAAAATAAATAAACTTACATAAAACATAGAATTTACTTTTAAGTTTAAGAAAATTGAAAACACAAGAAAATGGGAAATGGAAAAAGAAAAAATTAGAAAATCCTACAAAAATGACATGGGTCAAACTAAAGGAAAACATGCTGTTAGGCAAAAAAAAACATTTTTATTTATTAGGATAGATAAGAAGATTTTATTTTAAAATTTTTTATATAATTATCGTATACATTCAAAATTAAAATAATTATAGTTGTTTTTACGAACAATTGATCAAAAATATTAAAATTAGGGAGACCTTATATTTTTTTGCAAGTAGTATAACAAATACCATGTAAACACTATTTAAAATAATAATACTAAGTTTTTTTTTTTTTTTTCATTTAGACAAAACGATACAACTAGAAATTCCAATAAAGGCTGAAAAAGAGAAATGGTTTGGTTATTCGCCTATTCGGACAGGGACACTAAACTAAAGATTTGACAAAACAAATAACCATCAAGGAAAACCGACATTTTGGGAAGAACTTTTTTTGCTTTCAATCTTTTGGATCAAATCTTCCATATAAAAATATGTTTGAGTCAATTTCTCACTCTCTAATTTAACAGAGGTGGACTCAATTAGGAGTTTGTGCAAGATATCTTTCATCTCCATTTGGTCATTCTTTCTCTTCAATGCTTGTAGCTTGTTGTTCTCTCGTACCAATATACTCTCAAGAAACTTCTCATGAGTGATCATCTTCTTGCTTCTTTGATGCTCAGGTAAACTCATGAATCTAGATATCATTGTTGCAGCCTCTTGCCTTGATGGCCATACCATTGAGTCGTTTGTTCCTGGATCATTTGGACCATCACAGATCATCATGCATGATTCCGCCCTGCACTCCATGCAAATTGTTTGTAGCTCCTTGATCAAAGCTTCCTTTCGTTTCTTGAGGGTAGATTGTCTCTTGCTTTCATTAAGAATTCTAGCAGGTTATACCCTAGCTCTTACCATGTTTCGATTATTGTAGATTCTCCAAGGAGTTCTTTCGTTTACAAATATAACAGTTTTCAAACTATATGTGTGTGTGTATCTATATATATATATATATATATATATATATATATATATATATATATATATATATATATATATATATATATATATATATACATACCAATCCACCTTATTTAATAAACATTAAAAAAAATTAAGAACTCTTATAATCAATAAAGATCTTGTGAACAAATTTAAAATTACATCATGATGGACTGTTGATGGAATATATATATATATATATATATATATATATATATATATATATATATATATATATATATATATATATATATATATATATGATAAAAGTTTTACCTTTTTTATGTTTAAAAATATTATAAACAGATATACATATATCTCGTTGAATGGAATTTCATTAAACCACCAACGATTTGTAAGGAACTAACTTAATATTGTTTTTTTCTTTTATTTTGTACAATATCGAAAAGTTAAAAACAAATAATAATGAAATACTTTTGTAGCAACTCTTTTGGAATATTTGTCGTACTAAAAAATTTGTGTAGAAACTTTTTCTCCTACAAATGTATATTTTTGGATACTCATTCAATATTATAAACACTATGTGTAAGATCCATGTATTATACGTGTTTATTAAAAAAATATTGAATATAAAGTTATAAGCACCAAATATTTTTTTTAAAGTAATATTTTTACATAAATATTGCGGGTATAATGAACAAAGCAAGTTTTTCAGTATATATACTAATAAATAAAAGCTTATGACAACTATTTTCTATGTTTATAATTGTATTCCATAACATTTTTGCTTTGAATAAATTATTGTATAAGTGAAAATTGTAATATGTGTAAATATTAAATTATGAAAAAATTGATTATTGTCTAATTTGTGGTTGTACAACGTTTTTTTTAATGGTTATTGAAATTTAATTTAATGATTCTACATAAAATAAATAAACTTGCATAAAATATAGAATTTACTTTTAAGTTTAAGAAAATTGAAAACACAAGAAAATGGGAAGTGGAAAAAGAAAAAATTAAAAAATCCTACAAAATGACATGGGTCAAACTAAAGAAGAACATGATGTTGGGCAAAAGAAAAAAAACGTTTTCATTTATTAGGATAGATAAGAAGATTTTATTTTGAAATTTTTTATATAATTATCTTAAACATTCAAAATTAAAATGATTATAGTTGTTTTTACGAACAATTGATCAAAAATATTAAAATTAGGCAGACCTTATTTTTTTTTCAAGTAGTATAACAAATACCATGTAAGCACTATTTAAAATAACAATACTAAGTTTTTTTTTTTTTTTTTTTTTTTTTTTTTTTTTTTTTTTTTTTTTTTCATTTAGACCAAGGTTCTAAACGGCGTGAGGCGTGGCGTGGCGGCAAGGTCAAGCCTCAAGCTTAATAAGACATGGCGAGCCATGGCGTTTTTCAAGGCGTGATGTAAGGCGGCGATTTTGTATTAATTTAAAATTATATTACCACATATATATAAATTTATATTAAATATAAATACTTTTTATAAGTGTTAGACCAATAAATAGTAACAAAAATTTAACGAAAACCACAATACCTGTATCTCCGATTAGAAAAGACATAACAAAGAGCAAAAAACCATGTCTCAAACGAAAAAACACGCGCCATAACACGCCATAACGCGCCATGGCGCACCATATCACGCCTTGCCACGCGTCACGCCTAACAGCAACGTTATAAGGCTTTTCGTAACGGCGGAGCCACGCCCCACGCCATGGCGAGCCTTAGCGCGCGCCATGGCACGCCTTTTAGAACACTGATTTAGACAAAACGATACAACTAGAAATTCCAATAAAGGCTGAAAAAGAGACATGGTTTTGTTATTCGCCTATTCGGACAGGGACACTAAACTAAAGATTTGACAAAACAAAGAACCATCAAGGAAAACCGACATTTTGGGAAGAACTTTTTTTGCTTTCAATCTTTTGGATCAAATCTTCTATATAAAAATATGTTTGAGTCAATTTCTCACTCTCTAATTTAACAGAGGTGGACTCAATTAGGAGTTTGTGCAAGATATCTTCCATCTCCATTTGTTCATTCTTTCTCTTCAATGCTTGTAGCTTGTTGTTCTCTCGTACCAATATACTCTCAAGAAACTTCTCATGAGTGATCATCTTCTTGCTTCTTTGATGCTCAGGTAAACTCAGGAATCTAGATATCATTGCTGCAGCCTCTTGCCTTGATGGCCATACCATTGAGTCGTTTGTTCCTGGATCATTTGGACCATCACAAATCATCATGCATGATTCCGCCCTGCACTCCATGCAAATTGTTTGCAGCTTCTTGATCAAAGCTTCCTTTCGTTTCTTGAGGGTAGCTTGTCTCTTGCTTTCATTAAGAATTCTAGCAAGTTTTACCTTAGCTCTTGCCATGTTTCGGTTATTGTAGATTCCCCAATGAGATCTTGGGTTTACAAATATAAGGACTTACAAACAGTTTTGAAACATTTATTTGAGATCATATGTTTTGTTTAGATAAAAACAAGAGAGCATTAATTAGCATCTTGGTTTCATAGTCATTCATGAGTTGTCACTTGTCATAATTTGACCATAAATGTTAAATAATATTTTAGCGACTTTAAAACAATATCGTTTTCAAGAAAAATAGAAAATAGAAAAGAAAGAAAAAAACAAGTATGAGAAACAGTAAAAAGAAACACAAAAGTGAATTGCATAAACTCGTACACTTTCTTACTAAAGAAATGATCTCAAAACTCCAATTTTTGATTTTAATACAAGAACCTATCTATGGTTTTTATACTAAACAACCTTATTAGTATAAGATTAGGAAACCACACATACTTTCCCTATACTAGATTCCTTATTACTCAAGGATACTAGAACTTGGTCAACACACCAAGAAATCTTGGACAACACTCCAAGTAATAGACATCTAGAACAGAACACGCCTAACAACCCATATCTGTTACTATGAAATTCGCCAATAATCACCCCTAGAATTTCTGAGTCGAGGGTAATTAATGCATGCCAAGCAACACTCTCATCTCTTCGAACCTTATTCGAGTTAAGGCCTTCGTAAGTGGATCTGCTCGTTGCTTATCTCCCAAAACATGTTCAACAATCACTTGCTCGTTTTCCACATGCTCTCAAATAAAGTGGAATCGAGTGTGAATGTGTTTGCTTCTTCCATGAAAGATAAGATTCTTTGACATTGCAATTGTTGATTTGTTGTCTGTGCGAATCAACACCTTTTGTTTCATCATTCCTATCAGCTCAGCCAATAACCCCCTTAATCAAACTGCCTGACATACATCTGCAGTAGATGCCATGAACTCAACTTCACACCAGGATAGAGCTAATGTATCTTGCTTCTGGGAGCAGCAAGTGACAGGTGAGTCACCAAGGAAGAAGACATGCCCTGCTGTACTTCTTCCATTATCAACATCAACATTATCACTGCTATCACTATATCCTATCAAGCTCATATTATTACTTCGTTTATATACTATCCCAAAAGACAGAGTACCACGCAAGTAACGAAGAAGTTTCTTAATAGCATGTGTGTGAGATTCTCTTGGACTTTTCATATAATGACTAACTAATCCAACTGAATATGCTAAATCTGGAAAAGTGTGTAGGAGATATCATAAGTAACCTACTGTTTTTCGATAATAGGTAGCTTCAACTTCTGGTTCATCTTCAGCTTTTGACAACTTTAGTCCTGGCTCCATCAGACATTGAGTTGCATTACACTTTTGCATGCCTGTCTCTTTTAGAATCTTCATAGCATAACTCTCTTGATTCACCTTTACACAACCATTTTCTTGAAATACTTCAATTACCAAGTAGCAAGTTAGTTTGCCAAGGTCCGACATTTCAAACTTCAATGCCATTAGTCTCTTGAATTGGTTTATGAACTCTAAACTTGTTCCTGTCACGCACAAATCATCTACATAAACCACAACTATTATGTATTCTCCATTTAAAACCTTTCTATAAACCGCATTCTCCATCTAAGCTTCAACCGTATAATGCTTTGCCAATTTGTAGATTTTTGTTTCTTTACCTTGCTTCACGAAACCTTCTGGTTGGCACACGTACACTTCTTCCTTTAAATCTCCATATAAAAATGTTGTTTGTACATCTAAGTGATGAATCTTCCATTCGTTCCCGTCTGCGAGAGCAATCAATAATCTTATTGTCTCGAGTCGAGTTACTGGCGCAAATACTTCATCAAAATCAATGCCTTGCTCTTGTACATAGCCTTTAGCTACTAGACGCGCTTTGTACCTTGAAATTGATTCATTCATATTTCTTTTAATTTTATACAACCATCTTAACCCGATAGGTTTAGAATCTTTAGGTGGAGGAACTAATTTCCAAGTATTGTTCTTCTCGATGGAATCAATTTCGGCCTTCATTGCATTGAGCCAATTCTTGTTCACTCTGGATTCCTTAAAATTCTTTGGTTCTTCATCGAATGACAACATTAAATGATCAACATCTAGCCCGTAGTTATTTAATCTTCTAACATTAAAGTTCGAGTGGATCGCCGAAGCGGGACAAAACTTGCATCGTTATTTTGATCATCAATAGGCCGTGATGGGCTGCTGTCATCGTTATTTTGATCATCAGTAAACTGTCCGGTTTCTGTTAAAGTTGGGCTCGAACCACCATTATCTTGGGTTGCTTGACCATTAGTCCACAAGACGGTAAATGTACCCATCCATTGCCATCTTGATTTTTGGGTTCATTATTCCATTTCCATGTCTTATTTTCATCACAAAGTGCAAGGGCACTAATAATAATTTTATTTTCCTAAGAATTATATAACCGAAATCCTCCCGAATTGAGTTCTTTTCCAAAATATACTAATGGTCGTGACCTATCATCAAGTTTCTTCAAATGTTTTGCGACTACTCTTTCATATGCAACACAACCAAATACTTTCAAGTTTTCAAGATTTGGTTTTTCACCATAAAATTTATCGAATGGTGTAGCACCTATCAATGCTCGAGTAAGTGTACGATTTATAATGAACGTTGCATGTCGTACCGCTTCGCCCCAAAAGTGCTTTGGAATATATTTTGCTTTCATTAGGCACTGTGTCATCTCGAGTAGAGTCGGGCTTCCTTTACATGATCATCTCCTAGGTTACGAGTTTTAATCACTTCCCATAATCTCTTTTCCGGTTTTTAGATTGCTAATTTGAAGGATTAAATCCTCCAGAATCGATTGAAACAACAATCCTTTCATGATGTTGTTTTTCTTCACGTCATTCGGTCTGGGATCGATCACATCCCATCCTCTAAATTGTGTAGATCGATCACTTTGGAATGTGAATGACGTGTGTTCCTTAGTCGATGGTTGCGATGATTCTCCTCCCGTCATTGCTACATGGTTTCAGCTAAAAAAAACTAATTTTGTTTTACTCCAAACACTAGATTTTTTTTTCTCAAACCGAATTGATTTTTCTTTTTTTACTAATGAAGATCACAAAAAAAAAAAGAAACAAAACACGTCTGTTGGCAAACAAATTTTGGGCCAAGTAGAAACCCAAAGTCAACAGAACAAGGACCTAAAATCAAACAAACATTTTTTAGGTTTTCGATCTCAAACAACAAGAGGCTAGTGACTTTTGAGTAGGTTCCACACATTTTTGATCTTCACACAAACGGGAAAGATGACTAGCGCCAAAATGGAGAAACGTCAAAACAAAAAAACGGGAAGGATGACCAGTGATTTCTGAAATACTTAGGTTGTCGTAATCGCCAAACCACTCATGATCTTAGGACAAGATTTCTGAACAGATTGACTTCTATCGCCTTCACCTACAGTCGATGGTTGTCTCTGGGTGCAAGGCAGGTCACGATCTCAGGCCAGGTAATGATTTCAGAACAGTGATCAATTGGAGTCACCAGGTTTACTTGCTGCACATGTTCTCCACACGAGAGTTTTGTTTAGTTTTTTTTTTCTTTTCTTTTTTGCCCGATCTTCTCTGATACCAATTAAAGAAGAAACATAGAAGTGAATTGCATAAACTCACAAACTTTATCATTGAAGAAGGATCCTACTAAAAACACACCACTCTTATTATGATATACCATTCAAGACATCTATTTTTTTCATTATTATCCGATAATGATCACATTTATAGACTAACTTTTATACATATACTTTATAATAACTTAATAATTATTAACTTTATTGTTTAATAATTATATTTTTATTACAAACTTTATTAATTTATTAATTTTATACTTATCTTTTTTAATAAGATAAAAAAGATAACAATAATATTGTTTTTATAAAAAAATCCATCAAATATTTTAAGCTTGTTTTCACTATTTTTTTAACCTGATTTTTAGTCATAAACCCACAAACTTAATATATATTTTTTTATTTTTTTTCATTTTCATAAATTTAATAAATTTTATTTTTTGTTAGACGTAAACCATAAACATCTTTTTTTAGACATAAAGTCACTATGTTTTTTTTTTCCTATTTCAATAAACATAATATCATTTTTCTAAAATTTTAAGTATTACATAATAAATATCTGAAATAAGTCGGCAGCCTCTGGGGAGGTGGAGATGACATATATATATTTTCTGTAAGTTTTGAATTTGATACTTTTAGTTTTTTTTTTTTTTTTTGAAAAAACTTGTCAAATATTAAAGGTCTTTTCGAAAATTAAGATTGTTTTGGAAAAAATAAAAAGCTAAGAGATTTTCGGAAAAAATAAAAAAACACAATATTTTTTTAAACAGAAAATTAAAATATATAAGATCTTGTATAATAATAATAATAATAATAATAATAATAATAATAATAATAATAATAATACAACTTTTAAACAAAAATGATATCTAGAATATAATGAATTTGATTTTCTTTTGCCATTTGACTAAAAGTAAAAGAGCAAACAGCGAACAAAAAAAAAAAAAGAGTTAATAAATAAAATTATAAAATGTATATACATGACAACCTATTCGTATAGGTATAGACTTTTATGTATTGGAAATAAATAAAATTAGAATGGTGTGTCCACGAAAAATAGAGTGGTGTGTCAAAAGAAAAAACCCATCTAAAAAAAATATCTTAAAACTTTAATTTCTGATTTTAATACAAAAACCTATCTATGGCTTTTATACTAAACAACCTTATTAGTATAACTAGGAAACCACATATACTTTCCTTATACTAGATTCTTTATTGCTCAAAGATACTAGAACTTGGTCAACACACCAAGAAATCTTGGACAACACTCACAGTAATAGACATCTGGTACATAACACCCCTAACAAATTCGCCAACAAACAAATCTTTATCTCTGTAAGTAGGGTTCATTGTTGTTTTTGTTCACTATTTATTTTTGTTAAAGAGGGTACAGAGCTATTTGAAAAGTTGGTTATTTTTCATGTTAACTTTATTGGTTGAATTGGTTAAGAGAGAAAAGAAAAAGAAAAAAAACAAAATATTGTGTTAAACCATTTTCTTTTGTAATGATAGAAAACATATAAACGAGAAAAAGCTACAAATTGTTAAAATTTAAATTTACCTTTTTAGTATGAGATCGTTCTCATCGACATTGAAATTAAAAGCTAATTAATTCAATGTAATTAAAACCAAGAACAAATTTGATTTTAGATGAATACATGGTTGAACTTTATGGTACTTCCATTATGAAAACATATCTATACTAAAATGCAAATAGAACAACAAACTTAATATATTCCTATGTTACTTTTAAATCCATCAATAAAGAAAAATTTCAGCATTTAAAATAAAGAAAAATTTCAGCATTTATAACTTATCATCCTATCTTGACTTAATTCTGATGTGAAGTGATTTAAAAAGAATACAGAAGGTTTTATTTATTTATTTATTTATTTTTAACCTTTTCGAAGCTTCAGCATTTAAAATAAAAACCAAAAGATGTGAAATTGTTTCCGTAGAAATAAGTTATTTAGTTATTTGTAACTTTTAACTTATTATAACAGTTTAATAATAATTTGAATAAATATAATATTTCATTGGTTTATAAAGGATACATGTATGATATTCTAAATTTATATTTATAAAGAGGGGATAATGACTTATAAAGGTAACATATTTTTTGATTTGTACATATTTAGTCACTGAAGTTTTTTTTTTGTCCATATTTTCCCATTGAATTTGTTGAACCGTTTAAAAAACATCATTATGACTTGCAATCGTAGGTTTGTCGGTCTCCGGCGTATCTCACAGCTCCGGCAAAGTTCCGGTCATCTTCTCCGGCGAGGTCTCTGTCATCTTCTTCGACCAACGTTTTTTCAGATCTGGAACACACATCAGACTCATATTTTGATTTTCAGATTAAGAAAACACACACACACATCAAATATGGGTTTTTGAAATCCATTAGAACATCACATCCGACACAAATCATGTTATCTTCATCAAAAATCATGATGAACTCAGAAATTGTGATGAACACAAAAATCGGGTCCATAAAACAAACACAAACAATTTGTGAGTGTGAGTTTTTGAGTTTGAGTTTTTGGGTTTGTGTTCATTTTCTTCATCTTTTTCTGAGTTTGTTCTCTAAACACATGTATATGCATAAACACACCTCATATGAGAACATGAACAAGAAATCAGTCATACTCACATACAGATGGGTTCTTGAAATCGAACACCCATATGAAATGGGTTCTTGAAAATCGAGTTCTAGAAAATCAGAATACATTGAGTTTGTTCTTCCGATTTTTGCAAATCGAACACCCATTTCTGCAAATCGAAGACCCATATGAAATGGGTACTTGAAAATCTTCATTAGATCTGGAAAATCCGACTTCTTCATCGGTGTGTGTTCATGTGTGTGTTTATGTTCTTCATCAGATCTGAAAATAAACCTCAAGATAAAGAACTCAAATAATTTATGGGTTCATGCCATGAGTGGCACTCGACCCCTGGAGCACCACCCATCTCCTATGACTGTTGTTGTTCATCACAGATCTGGAGGAGTTGCTTCGAGTTTCCGGCGAACCATAGCAGATATGGAGGTTCTTGGTTACAAAATCGAGTTTATGTGTGGATGTGTGTTTGGATTCAAGTTCTAGGAAAATATTGTTCTTGTTGAAATTTTTGTCGGAGAAGATGACCGGAATCTTCGGAGTTGCAAAGGCCGCCGGAAATCGGATTAACCCACACCAACCGGTCATAAGGGTAAGATATAGTCAGAAAAAGTTCAATGAGCAAATATAGAAAAAAAAAGTTAATGACTAAATATATATAAATGAAAAAATATGTTACCCTTTTAAGTCATTATCTATATAAAGAGATATAATATTCAATCGATAAAAACAAAATTTTAAAATCATTAAAGAATATTTAATAATATTAAAACTAAGAATTTAAATAAATTTAGTCTTTTCAAAGTTTACAAAAATAAATATAATATTTTAAACTTACGTAAAAAAAAGAACCAATATGAATAACACATCATCAAAGTTGGTGATATGCATTTCATTTTAGTTGTTCTAAGTTTTATTTTAGAAATTTTTCTTTACATTAAATTATGTAGTTATATTGTTAATATAATAGTTGCTTCATAATAATGAGGTTGATAAAAAAAAATACGACTTATATGTTTGATTGTATTTGTTTAATAATAACATTTATGAAGTTATTATAATAACAATATATGACAAATTTGTAAAAATCAATAAATAGAAAGAATAGTTATATAAATCTAAATAAGTTCAAAAAAGACAATATACTTCAAATGTTATTTATTATATTCTAGAGTGGTAGTTTTATAATTATACATATACACTTAAGGGAAAATGACACGTTAGCCTTATTATGTATTTAGACTTTGCCCATTCGGTAAGTTATTTTCGAGCTTTTTAAGGGAACAAAGTGTTTATTGTGTAACGACCCAATTTTCAAAAGAAAATTTTCGTTTTAAATAATCGCCACATTTCAAATAAACCACAAAATCTTAAGTACATTTTTTTTCAAATTCATAACATCAAAAATTATATTTCAAATACCAGAGTGTCCCATAAAAACGTCTGAGAGAGCGCATGTCGTGCCATCAATTTGCCCTTAGGCTCAGAATTACCTGAAACAAACCAACAGACTGTAAACTAATGCTTAGTGAGTTCCCCAGAGCATACCCCACACAATCCACACAATCACATAATCCATATTAGTTGTAAAAGCTACATAAACCATATATGTCATGCATACAACATATAGGGATACCGTGGGCTCCCCCCAAGGTCTTACTCCAGGATGTCATGGGCTCCCCACATGGTCTTACACCTAAGTGCCATGGGCTCTCCCCATGGTCTTTAATAGGAGAGCCATGGGCTCCCCACATTATCTTACATCCAGGTGCCACGGGCTCCCCCATGGTCTTCTATACAAGTGTAGCACATATACAACTAGCATACCTCCTAGCATATAAACAACAATCATGCCACATAACACTACATCAACTAGTGTACCACATATCATAAAATGGGTTGGCCTTGGTGCCTTCGACCTATTGGTATGGTGAGGAGACTCGCCTTCTCAAAATGCTGAACTTATAAGATAAGATCAGATAAGTCCCAACGTGCAACTCCAACTCAACTGCCTACAATCACCAACTTCATCCTCGAAGTCTGCTAACGCAAACAAATCCAAGTAGTGATCTCGCATCTCCTCTTCCGGCTCCCATGTCCATTCGGAGCCTCTTCGGTGCTGCTATTGCACCTTCACCAACTTCACCTCCTTGTTCTGAAGGACGTTCATCTTCCTATCCAAAATCACAACGGGCCTCTAAATGTAGTTCAGGCTCTCATCGACCTGAATGTCTTCCAAGGAAATAATTGTGGCCTCGTCCGTGACACACTTCCGAAGCTGAGACACATGGAAGGTGTTGTGTATCTGGCTGAGCTAGTCTGGTAGATCCAAACGGTAAGCCACCTTGCCCACCTAGGCCAAAATCCTGAACGGGCCAATATATCGGGGCCCTAACTTGCCCCTCTTCCAGAACCTAATGACTCCCTTCCATGACGACACTTTCAGTAAAACAAAGTCCCCCACCTGGAACTCGAGGTCCGATCGACGTCGGTCAGCATAGCTTTTATGACGGCTCTGTGCGACTCGTAGCCGATCGAGCACCTACTGAATCAGCTCGGTAGTCTTGAGCACTACCTCGGTGCTCCCCAAGACTCGGTGTCCAACCTCACCCCAGCAAACAAGGGTCCTACACCTCCAACCATATAACATCTTAAACGGAGGTCGATCGATACTAGAATGATAACTATTGTTATATGAAAACTCTGCTAGTCAGAGGTATGTATCCCAACTCCCTCCAAAATCCAACACACATGCCTGAAACATGTCCTCGAGTGTCTGGATCGTTTTTTCACTCTGGCCATCTGTCTGGGGGTGGTACGTCGTGCTGAAATGTAACTGAGTGCCTAGTTCCTCGTGGAACTTCTTCCAGAATCTAGATTTAAATCGAACATCCCTATCAGAGACTACTGACACTAGCACCCCGTGCGTAACCACCACCTCTCGCACATAAATATCCGCTAATTTCTCAGCGCAGATGTTCTCGGAAATCGGAATAAAGTGGGCACTATTCGTCAATCTATCCACAATCACCCATATGGCATCTACACCCTTCGCTGTCCATGGTAACTTCGTGATGAAGTCCATGGAGATCTCTTCCCACTTCCACATAGGAATGGGTAGTGGTTGAACCTTGCTATGCGGCCGCTAATGTTTGGCCTTTACCTTCCTGCAGGTCAAGCACCACTCTACAAACCAAGCGATCTCCCGCTCATGCAGGGCCACCAGTAACTCAGTCTCAGGTCTCTATACATCTTTTTAGCCTTCGGGTGAATAGAGAACTTGGATTTGTGTGCCTCCTCCAGAATCTTCTGTCTCACACCCCGGTTACTGGTACCCACACTGTGTCAGAAGACCTCGACTTTCCCAAACAAACAAGGGAAATTGCCCCGAATCCGCTATATCTTCCAGTTCTTTTTCTTCAAACCCTCCACTTGAGAATTGTTGATCATATCTAGTAGTGTAGAGACCACCATCATCCTCAAACAAACGTTCCTGATCGGAGAAGCCGCCGCCTTGCGGCTCAAGGCATCGGCCACCACGTTGGACTTCCCTGGATGATACAATATCTCTCAATCATAATCTTTCGGTACATCCAACCACCTCCTTTGTTGCATGTTTAGGTTCTGTTGATCCATCAAATACTTCAAACTTTTTTGGTTAATGAAAATGGTGCACCAAACTCCATACAAGTAGTGCCTCCAAATCTTGAGGGCAAACACCACCGCCCCCAATTCTAGGTCGTGAGTAGGTTAGTTCGCCTCGTGAGGCTTCAACTGCCTCAAAGCATATGCGATCACATGCCCTATCTACATCAATACAACGCCTAACCCTGAGATTGATGCATCACAGTACACTACCAAATCATCCAGCCCCTCAGGTAGTACTAGAATTGGAGCCTCACATAACATTTGTCTCAAGGTCTCGAAAGCCAAGTGTTGATCCAGGCCCCATCGGAATGTCACATTCTTCTTGGTTAAGCGGGTCAAAGGTATCACAATTTTGGAGAAATCATGGATGAATCTCCGATAGTACCCCACTAGACCCTGGAAGCTACGAATCTCAGATGTGTTCTTCCGTACATCCCACCGCATCACTGCCTCAACCGTGGCTGGATCCACCAAAATACCCTCCTGATTGATGATGCGCCACAAAAATTGTACCTCTTGCAACCATAAATCACACTTTAAGAACTTGGCATAAAGCCTTTCCGTTCTCAGTGTCTCAAATAACTCCCTCAGATACTGCTCATGCTGCTCCTTGGTCTTAGAATAGACCAGTATAACATCAATAAAAACGATCACCGACCGATCTAGCATCGGTCTACACACCCTGTTCATGAGATCCATGAACGCTGATAGTGCCCGTATTGGTGAGCCCGAATGGCATCACCACAAACTCATAGTGCCCGTACCGAGTCCTGAAGGCTGTCTTCGGTATATCCTCATCCCTAATCCTCATTTGATGGTACCCCGGCCGAAGATCAATCTTGGAAAACCAAGATGAACCCTGCAGCTGATCGAACAAATTGTCTATCCACGGGAATGGATAACGGTTTTTCACCGTTAACTTGTTCAGCTCTTGGTAGTCAATACACATCCTGTGTGACCCATCCTTCTTTTTCACAAACAGGATCGGTGCTCCCTACTAGGAGCTACTCAGACGAATGAACCCTCGGTCCAGTAGCTCTAGAAGCTGCATAGATTGCTCCTGCATCTCGGGCGGAGCTAGCCGATATGGTGCCTTGGCTATCGAGGCGGCACCCGACACCAAATCAATGTGAAACTCCACCTGCCTCTCCGGTGGCACTCCAGGTAACTCCTCAGGAAAGACATCCTGGAACTCCTGTACAACCGGCAGACTGCCCAAATCCATCATGGTCTCAACCCTCGTATCTGAGATATAAACCAAAAATCCCGAACAACCCCAATGAAGCCATCTCCTAGCCCTCATAGCTGAACAGAGGGTTATCCCCCGCGATGCCCTTCCTCCATGAATAACCAGTTCTCCCCCATTTAGGGTTTGAACCCTCACCATCTGGTGCTCGTAATCTATCAAGGCCACATTAGCCCCCAACCAGTCCATCCCGACGATCACCTTCAGCCCTCGCAACGGTATCGGGACTAGATCAATATGAAACCTCTCCCCAAGCACATTCTGGACATAGTCATGGTACACCCTCGCAACAGTCACAGTGCGTTCGTCCGCAATCTCAACCTCAAGCGGCGAATCCCAAATCCCCAGCGCATCCCGAAACTTCTTGTTAAGTGCAAGAGATACAAACGATCGGGTAACACCCGAATATAACAGAACATGAGCCGACATACCATTGACCAAAAGGTCCTTATACATGAGCACATATATACACATAAGCAATACAATTTAATACTAAACAGGAAAGATAAAACACGTACCAGCCATGATGTCTAGCGTTGCCCGGGCCTCCTCGGTAGTCAATTATAATGCGCGGCTCTTCACCGCTGGAGCATCCGCCTTAGCAGGGCGGCCATCAGTGATCCTCATTGTGGCGGGTGCAGGCGCCGAAACTGCTCCTCCCCCTCCCTGTAAACTCAGACAATCGGCCCGTTAATGGCCAGTCTGGTTGTAGTGAAAACAAATCAAGCCCTTCTATAGGCAATCCCTGATCACGTGGCCCAATTGGCCACATGTGTAGCATCCCTAGCCTGCCACTTGACAAGCCCCACTGTGCGGTTTACCACACATGGCACACCGGCCATGGCCCTGTTGGTCCCTACTGGAAGAATCCGAGGTCTTAGGCTTTTTAGCCTGACCTACTATTGTTTGCGTCAGCTCATGCTTCCGCTTGGTGCAGAAGTCCAACTCCATCTCCTGCTCACAGGCCTTCTCCACCATCTCATTCTGGGTTGTGCACCCTGTAAAGCTCACAAACTCTCAGATATTGTCCCTCAGCATGGAATGCTACCTCGTCCTCCTCATATCCTCTTCCGTAGCATACTGTGGGATCAATAGTGCTTGTTCCCAAAACTTGGCGGTGATCTCCGCCATAGTCTCGGTGGTCTGCTGGAGCTCATGAAACTCCATCACTAGATGTTGCAACTCAATAGGTGGTGCAAAACTCCAAATCGAAACGCCTGACGAACTCTATCCATGTCATCTCATCCACACCGGCTGTTCCGTAGAGCTTCCAGATCTAACATTTGTTCAGGTATAGGTCCTATGCTTTTAGTAGTACGGGCCCAATACTACCTTCCACACCTACCTGTACCTTCCCCAAAGCTTTACCAGATAACTCCAATTCACCCAAGAACAAAACACACATCAAAGCTATTACATAGCTCAAATCCTAGGCTATCCTAAGATTTTGTCCATTCATATTAACTCAGATATCAATCATAACGGGTTGCCTTATTCATGCAAATTATACACAGAATAGGATAAGACCACAACCAGACAAAGAATAGGAAATAATACCAAATCAATCATTCTAAGGCTATAAGACCCTAACTGTATACAATTTTGAAAGCATACACGTAGCAACATTCATATGATTATCATAACTCAAATATTAGTATAACATGGCTAACATATTGGGGAACTACTAACTTGGCTCGGCCGATCACGCATGTTGCACTCTCCTCTTTTCCATTTTAAGAAGTTTTTAACTTTTAGTTTTGAATTTTTTTTACTATTTCCTTAGTTTGTGTCCTGACACACCCCGAGAGTGTGTCCGAATCCCTCAAACCAAGGCTCTGATACCAACTTGTAATGACCCAATTTTCAAAAGAAAATTTACAATTTTAAATAATCACCATATTTCCAATAAACCACAAAATCTCAAGAACAAGTGTTTTCAAATTCATATCATCAAAAATTTTATTTGAAATATCAGAGTGTCCCATAAAAACGTCTGAGAGAATGCATGTCGCGTCATCAAGCCATGCCCTTGCCCTTAGGCTCAGAAGTATCTGAAACAAACCAAAAAACTGTAAGCTAATGCTTAGTGAGTTCCCCAGTGCATACCCCACACAATCCACATAATCACATAATCTATATTAGCTATAAAAGCTACATAAACCATATATGTCATCCATACAACATATATGGATGTTGTGGGCTCCCCCCAGGGTCTTACACCAGGATGCCATGGGTTCCCCACATGGTCTTACATCCAGGTGCCATGGGCTCCCCCATGGTCTTCCATATAAGTGTACCACATATATACAGATAGCATACCTCCTAGCATACAAAAAATAATCATGCCACATAACACTACATCAACTAGTGTACCACATATCATAGAATGGGCTGGCCTTGGTGCCTTCGACCTATTGGTATGGTGAGGAGACTCACCTTCTCAAAATGTTGAACTGATAAGATACGATCGGCTAAATCCCAATGCGCAGCTCCAACTCAACTGCCTACAATCATCATGTGACTAGTTTTGTCAAAATTCCGAAATACCAAAAATACCCTCAAGGTCAAACTTGGTGAACCCTAGACAAAGTCCAAGTCAATAGTCAAGGTCAACAACCCATGTTGACGCCAACTCATCAAGTGCATCTAGCAACTCGTCGAGTTCCTTCAAAGACATAAAGTTGGAAACTTTATGAACCCCATGCAGGCAATCGACAAGAATGATAGGAAATGAAGAGTAAACTCAAGATCTAGTCATACTCCAAGATAAAAATTGAATCTTGAGTGCTTACAATAGTCCACAAGATGGTCAAGCTCAGGAGTGAGAACTTTGTTTGCTGGATCTTCTCCTTCTTCTCACTATCTTCTTCTTCTTAAGCTCCAAAAGTCACTCTAGCTCACAATATGAGAGAAAATGGAGATTAGGGTTTAGCACTGACGTTCTTAGGGTTTGGAGGCTGATGGAAGGGCAGCCTCAAGGGTTTACGGAGATTATATAGGGTGCAAACCCTAAAATTTAGGTTTTCCTTTACAGCGCCTACTCGTCGAGTTGGGCCTTCCAACTCGTCGAGTAGGTCCTAAATCCCGCATCCAAGAATCGATCTCTAGTCGCCGAGTTAGGCTCCCCAACTCATCGATTCTCAGTATAAAACCCTTAAAAACTTAGAAAATCAAATGATACATGGAACAAGCGTTACATATTGTCAGGTCCAAATGGTCACTTTCTCCAAAGTGAAGGGGTAATCCGATAGCAGTGCTTATGTGGCATGCCATATAACATTTCAGTCAACAAAAGTGTCCATAAAATTGTCTAGGTCGCGTCCATATGGATTGGATGGATTCACCCTTGAGCTCCATTTTCGATTCTTGATTCTGAATCCTCAAAAATTCCACTTCCTTTTCATTTTCATAAAATTTTAACGATCCTCATCATTTGCAGACCTTACAAAATCCACTTCATTTCTTACATTTTGGGCACGAACTATGGATTCATCGATTTTACACTTGAGAATATTTGCACAACCATCTTTGTCATCGTCTTATTTCTACATCTAGAAAAAAATATGAGTTCAAGGGGAGTTGACATGTTCTTCAAATCTTACACCTAGAAATTGATTGTGGAGGAGAGGTTATCATACACACAACACTTCACATCATTTTTTAGGGGGATTCAGACCTAAAAATCGATTTCAAAATTCCTGCATCAATGTAATCAGAAAGTGGAAAGATCTCTCGATTTTCTTGTGCTTACATGCAATTGATTTCAAATTAAGGAGAGGGTTTTATCGATTTGATTCAGACGAGGTCTCTCTCTCTCTCTCTCTCTCTCTCTCTCGATTTGTTGAGGCTTCAACTTTGGGTGTTAAAGAAACAAAAGGAGGAGAGAAATGGGTCTCTCTAAAAACACACACTTCAAATTTGGAAGAAGACGACGATGATGTTGATGAAAATTTGGAGTATGGAAGTCGAAACTTGGAAGCTTGATTCGATTGATCTATCCATGGTGACACCTTGTTTGGTGAATAATGTGGAAGTAAGGTCGATTATGATGAGGTAAGATTCTAGTTCTTCCCTTCTTCCATTGATCCATCGGGTGAAAGTAAGGCTTATTTTAGAAATTTGAACTATTGAAACGATCATTTGATGAGGGAAGGTTCCAGTTCCATTGATTTCTTCTTCCATGGATAATGATGAAGATGGTGTTTTTTGATTTTTGACTTCAGAGTTGAGTTTCAAGAAAGAAGAAGATGAAGTATGAGGTTTAGTTATTGCTTCTTGGCATCTAGGAAGGAATTGAGAATCAAATGTGATTTTAATTTCTGATATGTAGCTACTAACCGACTAAAATAAGTTAAGGTGACTAAAAAGATAGGTCAAAAATGAATTTACCTCCTTATAAAGCACACAAATAAGTTAAGGGACTTAATGGATAAAATCAAAATATATTGTATGGATAATGTGTCATTTTCCCAATACTTAATTCACATTATGAATAATAAAACCAATAAACCAACTTTCTTCTTTAACTTGTGGCTTGGTGTTGGAGCCAATAAGAAATTGTACTTGTTTGTCTACTTTCTCTGATACGTGTTGTTTTTCTGGACTACGAGTACTGCCTCTCTCACCCAATGATATTTCTGATTGCTACCGCATTCATGAATCATCATTTACCACTTCTATCACTCAATTTCTGCAGTCGATTTCATTATGCTTCTTCTTGTTGGGGATTAAACACCATTAATTTTATTGTTCGAAAAATTACTTTAGAAATGAAGATGGAAGGTATAAATTTATTCATATTTTTAAACATGAAACATGTTGTTTTTACCATACTATATAAAATTTCATTGTTTAATACTAAAAGACAACTATTTTTAATCATTTTATCAATTGTATATGTAACATCCATAAAAATTCATAAAATTTTAAACTTTTCAAAACAAACCATTTTCTAAAGAAGTGTTTACAAAGACCATTGTTTCCAAAACATTGTTTAAAAACCAGAATCGCTTTCAACATAATTTTCAAAACATTCATATTATCAAAGTTTCCCAGAAATAATAAGTCCAAAACGTGAGGATGTGTACAGTCACGCCTTCACCTTGACACGATCCACTGAAGTACCTAAAACCATAAAACAAAACTGTAAGCACGAAGCTTAGCGAGTTTCCCCAAAGTACCAACACCCAAACAGATAACATATACAAATAACAACACGCTTAAATAGTCATGTCTGGCCCAATCAGCCTCGGTCTGGAATACCACGCATGTCTACGATGGGCCCAATCATCCTCGGGATGGAATACCCTCGTATCATAAGCAGTTTGGTCCAATCAAGAATCGGGTTGGAATACCTAAACACGTCGAGTCCATTCAATCATCGGGTTGGAATACCCCAGGCTTGTTGACTGACGTACAAAGTGGTCCACTCTCACTACAATCCATACTATCATATCGGGTCTAATCAAACATCAGATTGGAATACCCCATGCCAAATCAACCCTCGGGTTAGAAAGCCAATAAACAACGGGTCCAATCATCCTCGGGATGGAATGCCCTCAAGCCCTCAGTATGAGTCTGGCATACCACCCAGTTCTCAGCTCGTATCTAGAATGCTCCTGGGTTTGGTGGCTACAAGCAGTACAACCTCAACCTAACACAATATGCCGACATATAACAGATAAACATATAAACAGTCTACTGGTAGACAAGCAGATCTATATATCACTATTCATAGCAGCATACTAAATATCAATAATCCAAGGAATTTATGGCCGTATATACTTAGAGGTGAGATAGTCACCCGAACAAGTGATCTTACTCTAGAACCACAACCAAACAAGGAATAGGTAAGCAAGCTTAGATCAAGAGTCCTCAATCTATCCTACATGACTATATATAGTCCCTAGGGCATCCCTATACTAGCAGATAACCAAAACTAGTGGGTCGGCATTGGTGCCTTCGACCCCTAGGTACAGTGAGGAGAAGCTCACCTCGAATACTGAAGCTCACTGAAAGAAATCCCTAGCTGTTGCCGTGCTGGCTTCCCGAGCTATCAAAACCAACAACACACCCAATTCGCAATTGGGTTCCATGCCATAATCCATAATCCTTACTTGGGGTAAAATGACCATTTTACCCATGACCCAACATGAACAAAAAATGAGGCCCAAAACCAAAAGATCCACAAAGGCCCACTAATAGCCCAATCTTCCAAATTAGGCCCAACCCCTTATGGGCCTTATCCTAAGACCATATTTTTCTTAATTACACTTCTGATTACCTCAAGTACCCCTTGGTACAAACTTGTTCAAAGACATAAATCAAAAGTCAAATTTAACGGTCCAAGTTGACCCAACTCGCCGAGTTAACCATCACACTCGCCGAGTTCTCCCAAGAACCAACAACCTAATGCATTTAAATGACTTCAACGAATCCAAGAGCTCCAAAGCTCAGATCTCGACCAAAATGAGATCAAGAAGGGTAAATTTTCCAACTTTTCTCTAGGAACCACCTAAATGGGTCCAAAACCTAAACCCTACACTTAAGAGAGTGATGACTTAATCATTAAGCACTTAATCGTCAAAGGCAAAACCCCAAATGACAGATCTGACCCCATAAGGCTAGATGGCCACATAAAGTTTCCAACTTTACACTTAAGCATGGCTAAGAGGAGCTCAAAAGCTCAAAAAGGGCTAAATGAAAGACTTAATGAATGTATGAAGCCCATAAATCCATAAATTTGGCACCTTTATGCCAAAAGAGCTCATGTAGACCTTAGATCTGAAAGAATGGTCATTTGGGATGTCCTAATCCCCATTATCCACCCAACCTTTATAAAAAACATAATCTCTAACCCAAGAATAGATCTAAGCAACTAATAAGCAAGGTGAGAACTTGATACCTCAAAAACCTGGCAAATGAGCAGAGATTATGGATCCAAGACTTCTTCTTCAAGCCAAGCAACTCCTAATTCCTTATCTCCTTTAACAAGCACCAAAAATGAACTTCCAAGGCTCTCCCCAAGCTCTCACACTCAACAATGGAAAGATAAGGCTCGATTTTTAGAGTTTCTAGACAGAGGAGGCTGGTAAGGAAGCCAACCAAAGAACTTAAGGCCTTTAAATAGGGTGCAACACCCTAAAAATTAGGGTTTCTCAATCAGCGTTTAACTCGTCGAGTTCCCTTCACCAACTCGCCGAGTTGGTTCATAAAAACGCGCGTCCTAAAAGCCTCTAACACGTCGAATTTCCCACCATCAACTCGCCGTGTGGGTCCCTAGGAAAGGGAATTTATTTCCAAGATTAATCTTCTAGATTCCAGGTGTTATAGTATGTATCATTTATATAAGATTGTAAGAAATATTAAGGTTGTCAAATTAAATGACGTGAAAAGTATGTTATAATATATAGAGTGATACAACTATCCTCATGATAACAGCTAAGTGGTTGAAGTGTGGAATTTGACAAAAGAGGTCCAATGTTCAAACATCGACACACTCAAATATTATAGTTACCCGCAATTAAGTTTTAATGTGCACTTTATGCTAACCGGGTGGTTTAAATTAAGCATGTACAATAGTCCGGAGCCGAATCGAACCACACCAGAACCGAAAACCAAAAATCGAATATCGGACCGCATACTACTAACCATTTCCAACCGGTTTCGGTTCTACTAAGAAATAAGTTATAATAAGAAAGTATTTGGAATCGGAATCGGAACCGAACCAAAAAACCGAAAATCGAATAAGCGGTAAACTAAGAATCGAGAACGAGACTGAATGTCACTAACCCTTTATAACAAAAGTAAGTGGTTATAAAAATAAAAAGTATAACAAGAAACAAAACAAAAAAATATGTTTTATTGAAAAAATGATTTCTTTTACTAAAACATTTGTTACTAAAAACTAATACGAAAAACTATTTTATTAAAAAAATTGGCGATCATTTAAAAGCTCAACCCATCTTAACAACATTATCTCCATCCCACTAAAATCTCAAAAACCTCATCCCATCTAACTCTAGTCTTAACTTGATGCCTCTCATCTTACCACCACTGTTGACTTCTTTATCTTTTACATTTACAAATTCCAAAACTTGAGGGCAAATTTTGTAATTTTCAAAACTTTTCAAATTCATAACTCATGAGTTTAATATAGATTTTAATGAAAAGACTCTTGAAAATCCATAACTTAAGGACAAGTTATGGAGTCCATAAAACCATTTATGAAAAGGACTCTTCATTTTTCTATAACCTATGACTTTTCATGATCCTTTTAAAAGAAAACTTTTCATTTTCCATAACTTGAGGACAAGTTATGGAATTCATCAAAATCATTTAGATCAAAAATTCTAACAAGAAAAACAAACAATTTGTCTATGATCTAAATTAAACTCATAAGAACAAGAGAATTCACATCAAACAAATTTCATGTAATTATCCTAACCATATAAACTAATACAAAACATGAAACTTTGACAATTATCTTTTAAATTGGATTAGAATGATCATTACCACATCAAAAATAGGTTTATAAGTTCAAAATCAGCTTAGGGTAATGATCATAGTCTAATTCTAGCCAAAAAAACCTCGAAAAACTGCATTTTGGGCACCAACTCGTCGAGTGTATGAACCAACTCGGCGAGTTGGATGAGTTTGTACTTGGACTCGGCGAGTCCACTGTCCAGAACAACAAAAAATCGATTTTAAAGCACTTCCAAGCAAGTAGCATCAAGTATAATTGAAAACAAGCCTAGGATCTGATACCACTGTTGGGTTTTGAGCATTCTAACACTCCTAAGGTGTGCATGCAACCCTAAATATATTGGATCTATGTTTTCTCTATTATACATGCAAACTTAAACATCCTAATGTATTACCCTAACTAGCATACAAAACTTTGATACTAGGGTAATAAAACATGTTAGAAGACATACACTTTCATGTAGTTGGTTGCTTGGAGCTTTAAGAGCTTAGTGCCCCAAGTGTTGCACCTCAAATGAAATCACACAACACCACCAACAATTGGAATAACTTGAGAGAAGAACACTTGCATTACATGAAATCGACTAGCCCTCCTTGCTAAGACTTTAGGTCACATTTCATGAACTATGAGGCTTCTTATATAATGTGCACATTAGGGTTACACCATGTAACTTATGACTTTCCACATTCCTCATGATCCATGGGTTTTAACCTCCATGTAGTATCCATGGGTCACCACATGGGTTTAGCCCAACTTGAAGAACTATGGATCATAAGCCCATTATATAAGAATGAATGGTTTACCAAATCAAACCTCATTTATTTAATTAGTCTCTTTTGATCACAAAATTAATTCCAAACTAATTCTTGAGCAATACTAATTAAATAATATGATTTCATATTAATATATTAGAACTTATAATATATTAATAAATCATAAATATCTTCTTCTCACAAAAGTCTATCCAAATTGTTCTGATGCCATGCAACCCAAATGGATCATGCTACTTTCGGGTCAAGTACATACCAATAATAGTTATGGGCTTAGACACCTAATCCAACAACATCACCAACATGTCTTAGTGGATCATCACTATCATGCATTACCATCGACCATACCTCTTATGATAACCATTACTCCTTCACTTCCACAAGTGTACCAACCTTTTCATTTTCTTTTCTCTCATTCTCTGGAATTTCAGAGTTGCATTTGTATCTGTAGGTCATGTCCACACACAAGTTTGATGCCTTTGGTCTACGAAATACAAGATCTGTACCCCTTGTACACACGTAGATATTGAAGTAAAACCATACATAAAAGCTTGTAAATTCATTATACGTTATGCTTATACACCCACTAAAAGTTTGTTTATTCTTTAAATGCAAGACTCATTCACATTGCCATTTTATTCGCAAATACTCATATTTGAGTACTGAAGCTCATTCACATACTTTGTTTTGGACATATTACATAACTTTTTGAAGCTCGCTTGGAGAAGAACACAAACCCATTAAATTATATATATATATATATATATATATATATATATATATATATAGAGAGAGAGAGAGAGAGAGAGTTAGGTTCAAATGTTTTCACTATCTATTGTGTGCCCGTATGATTGATTCTGGACCAATCATTTTAGTTATTTTAAGAAAGTAATTAATGCATATTAAATGCTGAAGATGTAATTAATACCTATTATATCTTCAACATGTAATATGCATTAATTACTTTCTTAAAATAACTAAAATGATTGGTCCAGAATCAGTATACATGCACACAATAGATAGTGAAAACAAAATAACCTAACCCTATATATATATATATATATATATATATATATATATATATATATATATATATATATATATATATATATATATATATATATATATATATATATATATATAATACATAGTTTTTAGTAAAATTTCCAACAATTACGACGTGGAATGCGCGCCATTAAAAAATATGAAAAAAATAAGTTGAAAGAATAAAGTCAAATGCATCCAACAATAATGGTAATTAACTTCTCGAGCCATTGGAAACTAGAAAGAACAATGTTCCAAATTTGGAATGGAAATGAGAAACAAACAATTAAATATCCATTAACCGGATTTTTTTATTTATATATAATACACACAATACCACTTAACATTATTTATAGTACATAAACACACTTCTTAAACAAGCATTACAAGCTTTGATACAATTCGGTGACTTACATGTCACGTATCTTAACAGCTTCAGAATTATTTGTAAACGGAAGATAATGGAGGGAAACTAAAATTACAATCGCATGAGTATTCAGTGATTCATGCTTCCGGTTGATACCAATGTTGTGTTCAGTAGTCCCAAAGATTCCCTCCACCGGAGTTATCTGTCTCTTCTTCCGGTTCCGGCGGATTAGAGTCGTCTCTCGGTGGGCTTAGAAGCATACCCTCCGCCATGTCTGACAGCATATGTGGCATACAAAATACTGTATCGTCGTCCATAAATTCCTGAGTAGGGATTGTTCCAGTGGTCGTCAAGCTTCCACCACCACTTTCATTAGTTGGCGCTCGAGCGGCGGCTGCCCTTGCTGCGGCGGCACGGATGTCGTCAGCCGTGGGGCACTCAGGAAGTGTGTTTGAGAGAATAGAGTCAGGAAAGTTTAGGACTGCATACGCACCTTTGAGAGCCAATGCCGCCACGTCGTAAGCTGCTGCCGCCATCTCCGGTGTGGGATACGTGCCTAACCATATACGGCTGGTCTTGTTTGGTTCACGGATTTCAGAAACCCATTTTCCAGCTCGGTATCGGATGCCATGGTAAACTGTGTGGCGGCTGGAGGAGCCGCCGGCTACGGTGGATTGAGGAGGCTGAAAAGCGGAGGAATTGCTGCGGCGTCCACGGTTAGCCATGCATTCTGATGGGTCGGTTTGTTGGTAGTTATAGACAAATAGATTCTGTTGGAGGTCCATCGTTTATTACGGCGCCGTGGATATATTTTTAAGCGCGGCGAATTCGCGGATGAACCTTTTATAATTAACTTAATTAAGGCTCAGAAAAAAGTAACCAACCATTCAATAAAATAATTTACATAACAGAATATGATTGCCTTGTCATGCTTATGTTTTTTAATTTTTAAATTGCAAAAATAATTTAATACGATACATTGTCACTTATGTATCTCGGAAAACAATCGTAAAAACGTTTAATTTAAAAAATTATCTAAATATAAACGAAATAAAAAGAGGATTTAGAAGGGTAAAATATTTTTGATTTTGTTCCTATTTAAGACAACTTTTTTTTATATATAATTAATTGACTATCAAACTTATTAAATATGTTCAAATGTTATCATTATTACTTAAGATAACCAGTAAGAATGATAATATCTGAATACATTAACAAATTTGATGTCAACCATGTATAAAAAGGTTGTCAAAATAATGTTTTCAAAATTAAAATGTTAGTTAGCCCTTTTAAATCATTTTCATTTTAAATACGTATACAACGTTAAAAGCATTTATAAATTATTATTAACTTCTTTTAGCTGTATTTTTTTTTAATTAGGAACATAAGAAAAAAAGAAAAATGATATATTAACCCAACAATCTATTTCGAATTTGATGACTCAGTCAGTTAACTTATTTACATGACTTACGAGGGAATAAATTTATTTTTTTTCGGTTCTAAAAGATCCTTTTAGAAGAAAAGAGGTAAACCAATAATTTCATTGCCACATCGTCTATGATGTTGACTATGCCATGTATATTTTTATTTTAAAAATTAAGTGGACATCATAGTGTAAACTCTAAACTCTAGTTGTCGAAGATTATAGGAGAGGGGTACCACTTGTCTCTTTTTATTTTGCAGAAATTCTACTATTAGGGTATAAACCCAACAAATGATAGGAGTACAATACTCCAAAAAAAATATTGATATGTTGCACTAAAAAGATAGTTCATGATAAGTGGGTCAATCCAAACACAAAACAAAAGTCTATAATTTTTTTTTTTTGTGTGTAAGACATGTTGGTCACGAATAGTAAAAAGGGGGTTTTGTATGCAATAATTCAAGTAAATGATTAAAGAGACAAGTAAACGATTAACTAATTAAAATAGATTCAAATTTTATAAAAAACTCAAACTCTATGTATGACAATCTAGCAATGTGATTCAAAGATGACATATTATTTACTTAATTCTACCTAAATTGGTACTTGAAAGTGTTAACAAGCTCTAACACTTTCCATTCACCATATTAATTAACCAAAATAAGCTCTTTGATTAACGCTAACCATACTAACCTAACCTAAACAAGCTCTTAGAATTAGATTGAAAGATTGCTATAAGTTTGATGTGAATGTTCCAAACAACACTCAATACTCTTCACAAGCTCGGGAGTGTAATAGTGTGTAAATAAGATTTACACTAAATCCATTCAATAGAAATCAGTTTAGTGCTTGTTACATAGATAACTTGAATGACCTAACCCTAATTCAAATGACCAATAAGAATTACAATTAGAAACAAACGTTCGATTAAAACAAAATCAAAATTCACTAAATAGAAATTTAAAGCAAACATCAAGTCCTATGATTGAAATTACAACTAAAAAGTCAATACATGAAGTTGGAGAAACTATCTAGCCACACATGACTATACCAAGATCACAAGTCTAGAAAATGAAATTAAAGTGCTTACAAAGATCAACTAAACTGTTCCTAAGTTAACATGAAACTCATTTTGCTCCAAAAAATCACCCCTTCTGCCCCAAAACAAGATAGATAGAATAATGAAGTCAGTAGCCTAATTTTAAGAAAGATGAGTAATTTCCACTAAACCCACGTCTACATTTCCATGACCTGTGGAAATTTGTACTGGAGAACACACGGCCCGTGGAAACCCAAAAAATAGAACGCTCAAACTGGTCAAGCCTTCAAAATACATTGATGGTATGGACTTAATCCAGCTCCCATGGAAAATCATGCTTTAATTCACATGGTCGTGGAAGTCTCTGGATGGCCATATTCTTCAAATTTTCCGTAACTTCTTCCTCCATGCTCCGATAGTCATGAAATCTAGTATGCATCTTCTAGTCACTTCCTTAAGCGAGATCCCACCTCCAAGAGTTCCTAAAATATAACAGAAGTGTGCGAGTGAAATAATATCATGAAATGTCCAGAAAAACATGTAAAATGCATAAGTTTAAGCTTAATTTCAAATCAATGATATGAAATAAAAGTGAAAAATGGGTGCATAAAATGCACCTAACAAATATCCCCAATCTTAATGCAACATCCTGATTTTTCAACCAAAATTTTCAATTTTATTTATTAAAAGATATTAGATTATGATCATATTGTAAGGAAACATGTTGTAAATGTGTGTGTATACAGTCGAAGCTTGCCCTTTACGTGAGTACCTGAAAAACATTTACATTCAACTGGGTATGCATGAGGCTTAGTGAGTTTCCCAAAATATCATATATCACAATACATATACATGCATACAAACAATAGCTCACGATCTGCTAGTAATATGTGTACTTACGACATACAAGCCATTTCGTTAACACTGGTCTATGTGTACTTACGACCTTCAATCAATTTTGTTAACACAGGTCTATGTGTACTTACGTCCTTCACATCATTTTCTTAACACATGTCTATGTGTACTTCTAGCCTACACGCCATTTTATCCACATGCGGTCCTATAGGCTCTCAGCCTCTTTAATCGTTACCTCTTGATTGTCCCCTATTTAAGTCTAATATCACAACAATTACGCACATAGAGACTGCACTCTAGATTCTACTTGTACAAGCAAATTTATACTTTCCACTCTACTTAAGCACATAGGGATTATACTAATAGTTATTAATATACTAGTTCTCTATCTTAACATACATGAATATATATTATACTACATGGTATAGTGAGATAACTCATCTAGATAATGTAACACTCCAATTCAGGTATTCCATTGTTTACCCTCAAGTATTTCAATTTTGGCAAAAGCGGTCCTTCCGTAAGTTGGGCGTATATTTGAGTACGCTTAGTGTATGTGTGTGTGAGCATCGAATGGCTACGTTGGGCGTACGACCAGGTACACGGGGCGTACGTGACAAATGGCTAAAATCATAATTTCTGGACTTGCACCCTATTTAAAAAACCTTATATCATTTGGACCAAACCATAATAAGCCTCCATAGCCTCATTTCATCCTTCAACCCTATTTTTGTAAGAACTTGTGAGTTTTGAGCTTAAAGGTATGTTTGGTGAGTTTTCTAGAGGGTGTTCAAGAAGAGGAAGGTGGTGACCAAGCTTTGGATGCTATTGAGCTTCTAGATCATGCATCTAGTTCATCTCGAGGAACTTTTGGAGGTAAAAAGTCGAAACCTTGTCATCTTTTTTGCTAGTTTGAGTTAAGGTTTTGTTATGAAGTCCATTTTTGGTTCTTAGACCCTCTTTTGTGAGTTAAGCATCTACAAAGATTAGGATTGTTAGATCTAAGCTCCTTGAGAATTTTTGATGCATAAAGTTGCCATCTTGAAGGTTGTATTGAAACTATGCATGAGTTTAAGGGCTTAAAAGTGGTTTTAATGGAGGAAATGAAGTATTGGGGACCCATGTAGCATGAAAGGGTATAAAGTTGTCAACTTTATGCCTTAGGACATCTTAATGGACTTAGATCTGACGTTAGATGTTGAAATATTAGGCCTTAAGCACTTAATAGACTTTTGTGCATGGGTTGGTTGTATGTTGGGCGTAAGGTCGTGTACGCAAAACGTACAACTAAAGGGTCGAGAATGGCAAGTGTACTGATGTGGTATGCGGGGTTTACGTACCACAGAAGAGTTGGGTTCCGTTGGGCTTGTAAGCTTATTGGGCCCTATTCAGCCTTGGGCCTTGTCCCATTCAGATATATTGGACTTTTGTTTGGACTTATTGGGCTAAGTGGCCCATCATAGTTTGGAATTTGATCTTAGGTCCATTAATGTAGGTTAGACATTTGGGATTTATTGGTGGGCCTTAGATTGAGATGTTGGACCTTTGTCTAAGTTGTGACTCAATTCTAATTAAGGTGATTTGTATTTTTGTTTAGTGTGAGATTTTGGGCTTGTAGTCGAGCAGCTTTTGTGTTCAGCACACTGAGGTGAGTCTTCTCACTATATCAATGGGTCGAAGGCACCAAAGCCGACCCATTACTTGATGTGAAATCTCTATAATTATTATGCAATGGTTTGTTATTTGGTGTGTATTGATTTACGTGAAGACCATTGGGGATCCCATGACACTTGATAAAACCATAAGGGGGAGCCCATGGAACTTGGGTATAAGACCATGGGGGTAGCCCATGACATCCCAGTTTCAAGACCATGGATGGAGTCCATGATAGTTTTATGTGTATATATGCATGACATTATATGATTATGTGATTTGTGTATTTTAGGAAACTCACAAAGTGTGTGCTTATAGTTTTGTTGGGTGTTTCAGGTACTTCTAGTTCTAAGGGCAAGGGCCCGACTTGATAGCGCAGCATGTATTCTCCAGTATTTCCCAAAATGATGATTCATGAACACAGCATGTTGTTGACCCATTGAGCTATCCTTTCAGACCCTTGGAAGGGTTTTGAGTCGTAAAAATGGAGTCCAAGTGGTTTGTTTTGCTCCATGCATCATTTAGAAGGTCTTAATAGATTAAGAAGTTGAGATAAGCACTTAATCGACATGCAAAGTCATAAAGTTGGAAACTTTATGATTCTTGAGGGTATTTTAACCATAGATCTGAAATATGGACGTGAATGCTTAAGCCATTAAGCACTTATTTAGTTTTGGGGCTTCTGGGAGTACGCCCCACGTACTTGGAGTACAACCTGCGTATGAGGTCAACCACCCCGATGGTGGTAAGAATGCGAGTATGCCCAGCATACCTTTGGAGTACACCTCGCATATTCATTCTATGGTGACTCGGCTAAGTTGACTCGATTGGATTGACTCAGTTGACTAAGTTGGGTTGACCAGTTTGAATTTGACTTTGACCAAGTTTGTCTTAAGGGTATTTTGGGATTTTGATTAAGATTGGTCATTTGGTTTGAATGGGTGATGGTTAGAGCTGAGATTCGGATTCGAGACCTCATCATCTTTTGTCCAGTTTGTGAGGTGAATTGGGGGAACACTCGTGTGAATCCAGTCTCAAACTAAGGAAAAGATTTTAAAAATGATTTTCAAATTGTTTTCAAAATAATCAAAGAGGATGGGATGTGTACGATCAGCCGAAGCCAGTAAGTAGACCCCAAATTACCACACTGTTATTTGATATTGTGATATGTTAGAACAACATGCTAGTTATAGGCTAGAGATCTTTAGGAATTGCATGATAGAATTGTTTGACTATATGATGCCTGATAGCCTAGGGTAGAATCAAGTATTCGACTGTCTATTGCATCTAGTGTTATGTATGATTAACATACACGAGTGTTGTAGGGTTGGTGGAAGTTTCATGGATGATTAACATCAAGTATTCGACTGTCTATTGCATTTAGTGTTATATATGATTAACATACACGAGTGTTGTAGGGTTGGTGGAAGTTTCATGGATGAGTTGTGTGGGGTCAGCAAGCCAGTTTCGTAATGTTTAGCCTTCCTCTAGGAAGTGAGGATTGAGTTTATGCGTATGCTAGAGTGTATTGTTAGGGTTGTTGTGACGATCCAATAAGACAAATACAGATAGGTGTGGAAGGTAGTATGGGCTCGTACTACTAGAAACACATGACCCGTACATGTAGCAAGGAGGTCATAACCCCTATGGCTTTGTTGGGAGTTGGTTCCCCTGGTATGATATGTGTTTTATCTGATATTTCCCTGGTTTATTTCCAGTATGGTGATGACGAGACGATTTGAGCCAAGATCCAGATCGGGATCGGGAGCTGGTGGCCAGGGCAGGCCAACTTGGACTGAGGAGCGGGTTAGGGATATCATGCAGGAGGAAGCTGTTTCCTATTTCAGGAACAGTTACCAGAGTTGTTTGGGTTTATTAAGACCGCCATGGTGGAGTAATTTGATGAGCGTTACACTACACTTTCTGATGTTGTTGTTGTTGTAGCCACCACAACCATTGTTGCTGTCGGGATTGGTGTTGGGAGAGCCTTTCAGTATCGGGACTTTGACAATATGGAGCCCCCGACATTTTATGGAGTTCATGATTTAATCATATCCATGAGGTGGTTGTTTGACATCGAGGGATGTTTCTTCACTTTCTCTTTCCCAGCTGACCATAAGGTCAAGTGCATTTTTAACCTTCTATGGTCTGGAGCGAAGGATTAGCGGTGACTTGTTACTAGCTCGTACTCTTCTGAGCATAGGGCTAATGTGACTTGGGAGTAGTTCTTGGAGATGTTCTGCTCTAGATATGTTCCACAGTTGGAGCATGAGATGTTGGCCCAGGAGTACTTAGATTTGAGACAGGGGTTGAGTAGGTGACAGATATCATCAAGATGTTTACGGAAAGTGCCATGTTTTGTCCTGAGTTTGTTGCTTCTAACCAAGCTTAGATGATCCTGTACATGAGCATGCTCAAGAAGGACATCAGACAGTTTGTATCCACTCATTGTTATGGTTCATTGTTGGAGTTACAAGAGGCCGCCAGGTGGAGAGAGATTGAGGTGGAGCTCTAGACGAGGGAGAAGAGACAGGCCCCGACACAGTCGCATCCAGCACCAATGTGATTCAAGGCTACTGATACTAGATCTGGTTGTTATAGGGGCCACACTTGTAGGAAGTGTGATAATGTTCATGATGGGGCTTGTCGATCGGGGCGGTGTATGCCTCAAATGTGGCAAGGAGGGGCACTTTGCGAGGGATAGTCGCCAACCGGCCCCAGTTCCAAGTACCGGGATTTGCTGCCAATGTGATTAGGTTGTCCATATAAAGGTCAATTGTCCATTGCTCACCAAGCCGGCGTAGGCCCCAACGCTAACCACTTTAGGGATCACCAATGGGTGCCAGGGGAGGGTAGAGCCCCCAAGAGCTCGGGTTCGTTCTTTTTAGCTCACTGCCGAGGAGGCCATAGCAGCTCTAGATGTCATGATTTGTATGTTTCTATTTATTGTTCTGTTGATTATGTTTTATGTTATGCTCATGTATATGGACCTAATAGGTATGTTCTTAGTGAAATCTTTGCCTGCTATTGTGCTATTTGACTCGAACATAAGCTGGTCCTTTGTATCTCGATCTTTCAGTAAGGAGTTTGATATGCTTATTGGGGAGTTAGAGTGTCCGTTGTCGGTTTCTATCGCCAATGAACACGGGGTTTCTGCATCCGCAGTATATCAGGGTTGTGTGTTGGAGATCTTCAGGGTGCCTTATCCGATTGATCTGATCCCTATCCCCATGAGGGATGTATGTGTGATAGTGGGTATGGAATGGCAGAGAAGGTTCGGTGACATAACGGATTGCGAGGGCCAGCGAATGCTAGTTCGAACCCCAAGTGAGGGAGAATTGGTTATCTATGGAAAGGGCACCAGTTTTGGTTTAGGGTTTTGTTCGGAAACCAGGGCTCGACAGTATATTCAGCACATGTGTGCTGGTTATTTGGTTTATGTGGTTGATACTCGGGTTAGGGAGTAGACTTGAGTTTCAGAGATACCAGTGTTTAAGGAGTTTGTTGATGTTTTCCTGGAGGATTACCCGGTGTGCCTCCTAAGAGGTAGGTTGGGTTCAGGATTGATCTTGTGCGAGGTGCGGCCCCGATTTCCAAGGTGTCGTACCGCTTAGCGCTGCTTAAGATGTAGGAGTTGTCATCTTAGCTTCAGAAGCTGCTAGGCAAGCAGTTCATCATACCGAGTAGTTCTCAATGAGGAGCACCGATACTGTTCGTCAAGAAAAAAGATAGTTCACACCGGATGTACATTGATTACCGGGAATTGAACAAGTTAACGATGAATAACCATTATCCCCTTCCGTGGATTGATGACCTCTTTGATCAGTTATAGGGTGCATCTTGGTTCTCCTAGATAGATCTGAGGTCTGAGTATCATCAGGTGAGGGCGAGAGAGGAAGACATGGAGAAGACAACGTTCCGAACTCAATATGGGAATTACGAGTTTGTGTTGATGCCATTTGGGCTCACCAATGTGCCTACTATATTCATGGATTTGATGACTTGGGTATGCAAGACGATGCTCGACCGATCTATCATTATGTTTATTGATTATATCTTGGTGTATTCTAAGACCAGATAGCAGCATGGGGAGCACCTTCGAGAGCTTCTAGGGGTTTTGAGGCGGGAACGGCTTTATGCCAAGTTCTCGAAGGGAGATTTTTGGTTACTAGAGGTACAATTCCTTAGGCACCTCATTAACTAGGATGAGATTTTGGTCGATCCGGCCAAGGTCGAGGTGGTGATGTAGTGGGAGGTTCCGAAATCTCCCTCCGAGATAAGGAGTTTATTGGGTTTGGCAGAATAGTATCTGAGATTTATTCAGGATTGTGAGAAATGACAAGGAATAGTTTGAACTTTCAGGACATATGACTATAAGTTATGAAAGGGTTTGAACACACATACGCACACATATGCTATCTAATGAAAGTGTATAAGCTTGAGAAGTCTAGCTAAAGACTTACCAAAGTATCACGCATCAGAAATCTTCACTTTATTAGGAAAGTTAAAGAGTATTGATTTCTAGAAGTCCAAATAATTTCTTGGTACATGTGAAAGCTAGTGGGAGCATAAGTGTTATGCTAATTGGAGCATAATGTTATACTAGTAGGAGGACTAAAGGTGACAATGTTCAATAGTTGAGCATTGAGGAATTCTAAAACCTGCCATAGGGGGACGAATTCTAGAATCCCTTATAAGGTTCCCTTGGGCTTTAATGGTGCCTTGGATGCCTTTGGGAGGAAGTAAAGAGATTAGGGTTCTCTTGGAGATATCTGCCTTATCCATTACCTTCCTATCACCTATATAAACCACCCTTGGGCTTGAATTTCGTCCAAGCCTTCATTCCTAAGAGGAATTTTGAATTCTCTCTCTCTCTCTCTCTCTCTCTCTCTCTCTCTCTCTCTCTCTTTCCCTCTTCAAGCTCCTTGGTTATTATGGTTTGGGTGTGAACTACTAGAGGCGTGACACTTGTGGCGATTGCTTCCAAGAGATGAACAAGAAGGTTTATTTGTCATTCTCTACAATAACAATCAATGTATGTTTCTCCTAACCCTAATTATTATAATTTCGAAAATATGCTACGTATCCTAGGGTTTCTTATTTGTTGTTCAAAGTTGTATGTTCAGTTTGAGAAAACATATATCAAGAACTAGGGTTGCATGCACACATAGGATTTTATATGTTTTGCATAATACCATCACATACATATGTCGTACCTACCCTTAGTCCCTGATCGTGAATTTTAACCAACCCAAAACCTGAAATTATGTCCGAAATCCTTAAATAAACTGTTGACCTCCTGACAAGTTATCATCAACCTACTGTACCCACGAGCATAATGATGTTCTATCCAAAAATTTCACATTACATCTAAAACCCATATCAACCTAGGTTTACCTATACCTGAAAGATCATTTGAGACATCTGCAACGGACTTCTTGACTTGAGATTTTAGAACCAATAGCTAACACTCGTAACCAAGCTTCTAATAAACAACCTACAAGGAAAAGGGATCCACCAATGCACACATTCATCAAGCGACTTATGATGCACAACCAATACATCAACCAAACAACTTTTCTGACCACATGATCCAAACCAGCTAGTCCCTAGGTCTCCCGAAACCCAACAATACAAAAACATCCAAAGAATTACATGCGGAAATAAACACACATGATCACTAGGCCCACAACCTATGTTTAAAATACCCCTACAAGGTCCTCAACATAAGTCTGGATTGCCTCCAAGCCCACAACATGAGTCTGGAATACCCTTCCCGACCCTCAACCCATGACTGGAATGATCCCGATATCTTGGCCTTCCAAATGACTATCGATCCCAAACATGCCAATATGACTAACGATCTTGAGACCCGTGAGTCTCATCCAATTGACTACCGGGTTCAGCCCACATGGAACATACAACCACTGGTTCACGAAAACGACAAGCTTATGGTGCCACACCGATCTTGCCGTCATTTCATTACTCGCCTGGAAACTCACGACCAACACCGTAGGCCTAAAGATTCTCAACCTCGATCCACCATACTGTAGGAACCTAATCAACATCATTCTTAATCGTTAACTGAAAATGATGTTGCAATACTTTTTTTACCATGCTCAATTCCTTTCATATTCACGCACGACCCGAGAATAGGATAGATGGTCGCACTCTTGTTCCGATTCAAAGGCTATAACCCAAATAAGCACCATACATATAATTCGAACCAAGCACTCCATTGCTATCTTTTCCAGCCCATACACACCCCTAACGACAATATCCAATCAAATTACCACAATACACACCATTAAGGGTACCCACGGCCTTACCTAATGTTGAAGTACTAGAAGATTTAACGAGATAACGAACCTCAATCATTAACATAAAACATTCTCATGAACGATAAAAACAAGATCCCATACCTCATTTGAGACTAAACAAACCCCATTAATACGTAACTATCTCGATAAGGCTTTTAAAGTTATCCAGAAATTCTGCTAAAACTCTGGTCGGATCCATCAAAACACCAACCCTGCAAGTATAACATGCCAAAATTAAATTCTACACAGATTTAATGTCCCGTCTGGAAAACTGAACAACATCGCCCCAATTTCTAGACACCTAATAACCAAGGACATCTTCCTAAACTCGAGCCGAACTTGACGATATGTTGATGCATCCATTACACTTAAACTGATACATCCACAAGCTACCAAAGAATTTCCGCTATTAATGATGAACGAAATGACCAACGATCGAGGATGCATTGACCACTAATTCAATGAACCAAAAACCACATGGAGCTGAACACACCCATATCTGAAAGTGATTCATCGATCGACAACTATCCAATTTAGGTTATAAATAGCAAACCATACAATAAGCTGACAAATACCTCAACAACCGATACTCAACCTGGGTGATCCTAGCGCCTCCTCATCTATTCATTTTCATCCCAAAGGAACCAATGGATACAACGATCTCCTTAACCAACTACTTCCTGCTGTGAGACAACTCACGCATTTCCTGAACACATACATCCGATAGCCACTTGCTCCACACCCCTGACTCAACCAAATCTTGAACCGAAATCCCGCATACCCGTGCGGTAGATCCTTATGAACCATTCTTACAACACCACAGACTCGAACATATCAATGATTTTGCAAGCATACAACCTAGTCCTCCCTCACTTAGGATTTGAACTTCCATCCACTAGTGTTGCAACCACACCATATTTCAAACCGACTCAACCAAATACAAACCATCCCTAGCTTTTGGAATGTATGACACACATAATATTTTCTTTCAGATAAGGACCAAACAAACGCTAAGAAATTTTGAATCTTAGAAGAAGGCCTCAAGAGTTTCCAATAATAACCACCTTTAAAATTAAGGATGTCCTGCAAATTCATAAGCCAAACACCAACTTACTATCCAAAAACAATCGCTCCTCACCTATAATCCCAACCATCCATCTGGTACCTGCCCTTCCTATATTTAAAGAAGTAGACCCTTGATCTCATTGCATGACATCCATACCACAACAGTCCTCTTGTGTATTCCCACACTGCCATATTGGCGCCAAAAACCGCAACTAACCACTCTCTTGCTGGTTTACATCCCATTCTGAAAGTCACATGCCTGCTCACTCTTTCCTTTGAACTCGAAAAACTGGAAGGACATAACCCTCGCCATAGATATTGACATCCCAATCTGTCTGCCAATCATTCATCCTTCGGCCGAAACCCATGATCCGATCATGAAAGCCACTTCCTTCTTCAGTCCTGCGACTTAACTAGTACTACTTTGAGCAAGGCCCTCGGAACCTCAAAATCAAATAACTCAGATAGGTTTTCACCCTTCAACCCAATCCTATATGGCCACCAAATCCCGTCCAACCACCAGGATCATCCTTGGCCTAAACAACTATAACGAAAAGATCGAATGACACAAAAACCCCACTGTGAGTCATGGTTATCCAACCATGCTATCTACCCTCAACCAGCTCCTTAGAATCCTTGCGACTTCCTTGATCCGAGTATAGATTATGTGCTTCCAGAAGTATGGGCCCAATACTATCTTCCACACGTATCTATACTTTCCTCAAGAATCATCCAGAGTCCTCTAAGTCACCTACTCATAATAGTTCTTCCAACACCTGCTAAACAACATAGTAACCACACTAAAGAACTTCCTAGGCTCAAGCATCTAGGATACAACTTCATCATCTCCTCACTCTCTTGAGAATGGCTAATCCTTCCTCAACTGGCCTGATACACCCACACTCTTACTCATGAATTTTCCACCAACCCTGTAGCCACTCGTGCATGTTAATCATACATAACGTTGGATCCTATAGATAGTCGAATACTTGACCCTATCCTAAGCCATTCATAACACAGGAACATGAAATAAGGATAAATTAAACATACTTAGGCTACATGATCTTAGTTATGTACAACTACGATGCACATACTAAGCAATTACAGTAATGATGTCATTTTTATCTAACATACCAAAATTCTCCTAGGTTATCAGGCATCATACATTAGACAGTTCAATCATGCAATTCCTGAAGATCCCAAGCGTACAAATAGCATGTAGTTCCATCATAATCATCATAAGCAAATAACAGTGTGGATATTTTGGGGTAAACTTGGTTGCTCCGGCTGATCGTACACATCTTATCCTTCATTTGTTACCTTTGAAAATAGTTTAGAAAACAATTCTTAAATATTTTTTTGAAAACTTTTATAGATCCTTAGCTTGAGACTGGATTCAAACGAATGCCTATCCAATTCACTCAAACCATGGTTGTGATACCAACTTGTAACACCCCGATAATCACAATAAATTTTAATTTTTCAAAAACAACCCATAACCATAAATGGTTATATAATCATTGTTTGAAAAGTGTATTTTATTTATCAGGGTATCCCAAAATCCAAATAACATAATAAACCAAAGGATGTGAATGATCACGCTTTCGCCTTGCCATAGTCATCTTAAGTATATGAAACAATAAACTAAAACTATAAGCTAAAGCTTAGTGAGCTGCCCCAAGGTACCAACACACAACATAACAAACAAAGCATGCAAATATGAGCCTTCTGGTTGACTGGACCACTTTGTAGGTCCTACAGCCTATCTGGACCGCTCTTTGTGCCTTCGTCCTGACTAGATCGCCTTGCAGGGGTTACAGCCTATCCAGACTACCCTAGGTGTCTTGGTCGTCAGCACAATGTAGGATCGCCTCAACCCAACCACAATATGTCGACATATGTAACAGATAAGCATAAACGTATGACCAACAAACACAGATAATCATACAGATCTACTAATTAGATACTAGCATAACACTATCTTATAACCATGATAAATAAACTAGTGGGATGGCATTGGTTCCTTCGACCCACAAGTACAGTGAGGAGAACTCACCTGAATCGAAGAATTATGAAACACTACAATACGATCCCTTTTTCTGCTTGTGCCCATGAATCCGCTAACCACTAAAACCAGGTAGAATCTCAATCAATAGCCCCAAATCCTCAAGTTTGACCCAAACTCAAACTTGGTCAACGGTCAATGAAAGTCAACACTCAACTGCCCTCATGACGTGACCATCTATAGCTCTCATTGTGAGCTACTACACGACAAAATAGTCGAGTCCTACCAACTTCATGACGTGACATGCATCCCTCATGTCGTGAGATCCGTTTGAGTGCCATATTGATCCAAAAACTTCTTAATCCTTTAAGCCACTAATCCATCTTTGGAGACATTATTTGTATGGGTTTAGGTTTACTATCTACACTGAACATAAGAGTTTGAGGTGTCTGATGATCAGCCGAATCTGAATATGTCACAGCGGAGATGGTTGGATGTGGTAAAGGACTATGATTGTGAGATCCTATACCACCCTGGGAAGGCCCATGTGGTGGCCGATGCTTTGATCCGTAAGACAGTGAGTACACCTATCAGAGATATTTGTTTAAGGATGGTTATTACTTCGCCCTTGTTGGATATTATCAAAAAGGCTTAGGTAGAGGCATTGAAAAAAGAGAATTGGTAGGAAGAGAGAATTAGGGTGCATATTCATTTATTTGCCAGAGACAGTCGGGGGTTGTTGACTTAGTGTGGTAGAGTTTAGGTTCTGACTACTGGTGGGGTGAGATAGACAGTTCTAGAAGAGGCTTATAAGTCACAGTTTTCGATTCATCCAGGGGCGACAAATATGTATTGGGATCTAAAGTTGAGTTATTGGTGGCCCTATGTGAAGAGGGAAATAGTGTGGTTTGTAGAGCAGTGCTTGACTTGTAGGAAGGTCAATGCGGAAGATTAGAGACCATATGGCAAGATACAACCATTAGCCATTCCCATGTGGAAATGGAAAGAGATCATTTGGAGTAATTCATGGTTTGGATCTGAAGTTTGGTGGTTGGTTTGTGCCATGCATAAGATTTTGGTCATAAATCCCATTTTGACCTAAGTTGAGTCCAAGACTTGCATTGGACATGCAAGTCTACAAAAGCATCAATCTTTAGGATAGTTTTGGTACTATAATCTCTTTTGGAGCAAATGAGCTTGAGACATAAAGGATTAAGTGCTTCTTGATTAAGTCCTTTCCATTCTTTAGCCTTTTTGGAGTTAAGACTTGAGATCAAGACCTCTTGGTGGATCTCAAGGGATAAAGGTCGAAAATTTAGACTTTTGGACATTAGGAATGATCAGATCCTGACTTTGGAAACTTTGGAATTGGAGGATTTGACTTATCTCATTAGGATATTTTGGTACCAATTCCCATGGTGTGGCATAGTCTGCCACGGCATGGCAACTAGCGGAAACGCGTTTGTTTTTTTTGTTTGAAGCCACGGTGTGGCCAAGGATGGCTACGACATGGAGGGTCAACCTTGAACATTAACTTTGACCAAGTTTGACTTAAGGGTATTTTAGGTATTTTGAGTTGTAGTTGAGATTGGTTACTATTTGATGAATAAGTGACATGTAGAGCTGATATTCAGAGCCGATACCTATTCAGCTAATTGTTCAAACTGAGAGGTGAGTCTCCTCACAGTGGTTGATGGGTCGAAGGCACCAATGTCGGAACATCGATTATTGTTGTTTATATGCTAGCTGTCTATGTGACTCTTGTATGTGTTTGTATGTATACTGAGCGGGGCCCACCGCATGTTATTGATAGATCTGTTCTAGGTAGGGCCCAACACATGTTACTGATAGATTTGTTCTAGTCAGGGTCCAACAAGTTGTCGGGCAAGGCCCGTTGTATGTATGGTATGAGGTATTTTGGGGAACTCACTAAGCTATATGCTTACGGTTTTCAGTTTATGTTTCAGGTATTTCCGATTTGAAGAGGACGAGCTCGGGATGATCACATCGCACATACCATGATTTTCCGCTTTATTGACTATGATGTATTTTGGATGATTACTGATTTACTATGGTTTTGATAAACATGTTTGGCTGATGTTTTATTTAATATAAAAACAAAATTTTTGGTTCTGGGTTTTGGGACGTTACATGATCCCACCTTTTTAGTGTTATTATATAATCGAACCTAAAAAATCATTTATTCAATTTGAAATCAAGCATTGATGGTTGCAAGAAGCATCATAGAGCATCATTATTTCATCAATTCATCACGAATTAGGCAGGTTACACTCATAATTATTTCTTTTGTGATCTTAAGCCTTTAGTTGTAATCATAATGATCTTGTTTCCTTTTGTAATTGATATATATTCTTCCTAATAATTACGGTTTGCAGCAGCAAAATTTTTTGTTCATGTTTAGAAAATTAAAGTTGGCTTCATATCTAGGTCCTAATCGACATCAAGTAATAATGTAATTGCACACCCAAGACCGTATGAGTAAATTTCAATATGAGTTCATTTTGTAGGATCTTTGAATCCTGATCCGATCTTACGGTCACGATTTTACAATACACAAAACGATCTTAGGTAAAACTCAGATCTTGATAATCTTGGCTTGAACTATGCTAGATTTTTTTTTTAAAAAATATACACTACGTCATAAAATCTAAACGATAGCACATACTATCTCTTACAACCTATTTGATTCTCCAGATATATATTGACACATGTGAATATTATATTTTAATAGTTGGTTCGACTATGATTAGTTGTCGGTAAACATTAGGTGTGTTTGGCAAAACTATTTTGTAACGTGTAGAAGGTAGCTCATGGGGGACATTGAAGAATTGACAAAGTGGGCAGTCGTTGGTTTGACTATGATTAGTTGTCGGTAAACATATGGTGTGTTTGACAAAACTAGTTCGTAACGCACAACACGAAAGCTGGTAGCATGTAGCTCATGGGGGCATTTAGGAACGGACAAAGTGGCAAGCTGCTCATAAAAAAATTATTTTACGTAAAATAAATATGTAAAAAAAATATAAAGTAATTGTAGACATTCATTTTTTCTACAATACGTAAAAATACATTTTGTTTTATTAAAAAAATTATGTAAAAAACTGTAATTTATTTTTTTATTTATCATTTTTACGATTTTACGTAATATAATTATAAACAAAGTTCATAAGGCTTCCCAAGTTTGAATCCTTCTCCTCTTATTTTCTAAAATTTACATTATTTTTAGACGAATTACAAAAATAGTTGGTCCTTGTGGTTTACAAGATGTCACGAATTCAATCCCTTTATACTTGAAAAGACGAAAATACTTTTAAGAATTCAGTCTCTAACGGTTGAATATTAACAGGATTAGTAAAAAAGGTCATTTGTGCAAATTTTACAAAATAAAAAAAAATTAATAGTGACTGATCTTATGACTTTTAACAAACTATAGGGACCATCTTTATAATTTTGTCTATATAAAATATTAATATGCAATAATATCATAGACACACGTATAGTAGATCTTTAATGCTACACGGCCCAAATCTACCTTTTTGCACAGTACTATAACTACATTTATTTTGCATTTATCACGTTTTTTAAAAAAAGTAACATAAAAATGTATTAAAAAGGTCAAATTGAAACAGTATTTATGTCTCTTAATTATTTTTTTTATATAAAAAAAGCTAGCTTACAAAATCCAAAGTACATAACAAAAAGCCTCCGAACTAAGAAAGGCTAAAAAGAGAAGGAACACGAAACAAAAGGAAGGCCAACACAAAAAGACAACTAAGACCAAAGCAATGTGATCACAGAGCAATACCACACACTTGCGAAAAAGTAATGAAGTCATCGAATTTGAGCAGCCCACGATAAGGAGGGCAAAAACGTAAATAAAGTAAAAAAGCACCAAAACCATGCTCTTGAAATAGGTTAATGTAGGCATCGAATTTGAGCAGCACCAAAACATAAAGAGGGCAAAAACTTAATTAATATAAACAGCTAGCACTAGAACCATCTCTATTATATAAATCGTACATGATAACATATTTCTTATAAGTAATAATTATATTTCTATTTATTTGGTTGAAATTTTTTACAATTAAGATTGGTTGCCTTCTTATTTAGAAATAATTAGAGCAACAGGTACTCGTACAAAAACCAGATGAAATCAGCAAAGTACATAAATATTTTTCACTTTATTCACATAATGATAGACAAAATGCTACAGTGAAAATTAATAGGCAGAAACGTGAACGGAAAAGACATTACGTCTTCTATTGATATCTGGTTCTTAAGAAGTAAGAACCTATTAAGAAAGGGTTGTTCCGATCTCAGTCGAGCTGCCACCACCACTTTCTTTAGTTGGTGCTCGAGCTGCAGCCGCCCTTGCTGCTGCGGCACGGATGTCATCAGCCGTGGGGAACTCAGGAAACGTAGTAGAGAGAGTAGAGTCGGGAAAGTTTAAGATTGCATACTCGCCTTTGAGTGCCAGTGCCGCCACATCATAAGCCGCCGCCGCCATCTCCGGTGTCGGATATGTGCCTAGCCATATACGACTTGATTTGTTTGGTTCACGGATTTCAGAAACCCATTTCCCAGCTCTGCATCGGATTCCATAGTAATCAGGGTCGCGGCTGGAGGAACTGCCGCCAGGGGTTGGTGGTGGGTTGTCGTCATCTTGGGGTACCGGTAGCTGAAAAGCAGAGGAGCTGTGATGACGACGACGATTAGCCATGCAATCTAATTAAGTTGGGTTTGTGGGTAGTTATAGACGAATAGTTTCTGTCGGTGCTTCATAACTCCATGATTGAGTATGACGCCGTGTGTGTTTCGCGGATGCCCCTTTATTTAGAAATGACAACTTTCCGGAATAAGAAAATAAATACAAATGATTTGACTATCCACAATTAAAAAAAAAAAAATTAATAAATAAGAAGAAAAGGTACACATACATACAACTCCGTTAATTCATAAAAGTAGGATCTTAAATGTAGGGCGAAAAGACCAACGTACACCTACCAACCGTACAAAGTAACTGAAGCCAATGTGTTATTCTAATACTCCAACGTGTTTTTCTATTCAACTGTCAAGCCATTGACTACATTAAGTGGTCGGTATTAATTCGATATATAGAGCTAGAGCATGATTTTGGAAAAGAAGAGACGTGAAACTGAAGACATAAACAGAATCAGGAAAATAAAGTTAAAAAGCTATCCACTGCATGTAGGGCAGGAGAGAATTTGATGACTACTCTTGTTGTCGGTCACAAGTTTATTAAAAGGAAATTGAAAGTCATGAGTTGGAGAATAGAATAGTATCATGGAGAAGAGGTAAAAAAAATCCAAGTATTATGGTGGATTTAGAAAACTAGAAAAGGGATATTGTTTGTTATGTGAAAGAAGGAACGAATTGCTTATCAAGTATGAAACTTGTTAAAATTTGTAAATCGAAATTTGATGCAAAATATAAACGACGGAATGAGGATATTCAAGAATTTAGAGATGTCAAAATAGTAGGGTTTAGGAATGATTGCTGATTTGCTTCTAATAATCACAAGACGATATGTAAATCATTTGCGACTATGGTGAGATTTTAGCTTTCGCAAAAGAAACTGATGGTATGCAGGGCTAATGTGGATTCAACAAAAGTTTTGATGCAATTAAAGTGTTGCAAATAATTTATGAACCATATCTTTATTTCCGTATGATGGCAATCACTTATTGCAGATTTTGATTAATGAGTTACTGATTCATTCGACTCAAAAGAACACAACAATAAGGAGGTGGGTGTTCAAATCATGGCCGGGCTTATGAATATTTCAAGGTGTACTGGGACTTGTGGATGTATCAAGAAGAGGAGTTTTTGACGGAAAGGGTGTTTCTAAAAAAATATTTATCAAAAGGGTACACTTTCAAACATATTTATCTAATAAGGTGAAATTGAAAATTATTCTCAAAAGAAATCTGTGACCACACCTTTTTAGATCGCACCTACATCGTGAATCCTCTAAACGGTTCGTCTTCGGCCACACCAAAAGGCTCTTAATCGATGCTGCTCACCTCCGTTGCCCACTCTCGGTTCCTCCATGTTTCTCAATGACAACTTGCTTTATTACTAATTAGGTGTGGTGGTTTTGGGTTGTACTTAGCGCTAGAAGTTTCTTCCTATGTTTTTATGGCCCCAAGAGCTCATTCGTGGGTGTTACAGGACCACATCTTACGAGATAGCGACACATATAGTATAGATTCTGATTATGTTTGTTTCGGTGGGATTGAATAAGAAGAGATAATCGTTTGAGAAAACATAAATTGGTGAACCGACAATCGTTTGTTTAATTATAATTTCTCTATCACATTCCAATCCAGTTTAATTTATGTTTAAATATTCAACATGTTTGTAATGTTATAGGCACATAAAATGTTTGATGAAATGACTTAGTGTGGTCTTTTTTAAAATAGCATATAAGTATATTTGTCTATATGTATTGTGATGAGACAATATAATAAAATATAGGGTGATGTGTAGCTTGTATAACTTTTTACCCATTTGCAACAATGACGACTTGCAGATGCCGTTGAGTAATTTAAAATTAGGTTAAAACTCAACGTAAAACCATTGGCTTCTTTCCTGTGTGTAATGCCAATGTTGTTGAGATGAGACTTTTTTGCTGGTGTGTGTGATGCTAATGACAATGAGCAAGAGTTTGCAAACACTTTAAAATTAGATATTGATATATTCTTTAACACACTTGATCTTACCGAAAGAAAATGCTAATTTGAGCTAATATGCTTCAACTAGACATGTTTTTTCACTTACAATTAGAAACAAAAACTAATTTGAGCAATTGAAACTAGGCCTGTCGAAAAAACCCAAAACTCGTTCTAACCACCCGATCCGTTCCGAATTCGGGTAGAACGGGTAACGGGTATGAACATTCGGGTAATAGGTTAACCCGATAATAATATAGGTCGGGTTTTAGGTATGAATATATATTTTCGAGTATAACCGAATACCCGAATTCGTTTTTTAGATAATACCAAATATACAATGTAGTCACGTACGCACACTTCAAATAAAACAAAACCTTTTGTTTCTTTCTTATGAACGATGACTCGACAGTCCACGCAAACTTGCAAAGGGAATACGACGCTGAAGAAAAAGAAAAACTTCGAGCTTTTATTAAAAAAACGTTGGTAGGGTTTGTTTGACCACCGATACTTGCACTTCTACACAACAATCAAGTTATACGTGTCTCACCACCCACTTTGTAGAATATGAATGAAAATTGAAAAAAAAAGTGTTCAACTTTTGTCCTCAAGAGAGTTATCGTGGGGTTGATATTGAATTAGTGGTTGATAAATGTTTAATAGATTGGGAAATAAAAAACGTTTTCATAATTTTCGTTGACAACGTAAGTGCTAATGACGTGACAATTGAGTATATATGTACTTGTTAATTGTATGGAGTATTTTCCTATCCAACTCTTTATTAAACCAACTAACATGTAAAAAAATTATCAATAAGTGTCATTTAAGAAATTTTCGGGTATACCCGACAATTACCTGACTCGACCTCAAACCCGAATTTCCGAAACCCAAAAACCCGAATTACAATATAGGTCGGGTATCGGGTATTATTTTCTTAAGGAAATACCCGTTCTACCCGAAACCCGAAAATTTTACCCGTTCAACACCCTAATTGAAACAGACATGAAAAAATAGAACTTGAAATTTCATGTTTACAATATTTGATATGTTTTTTTTTGTGTGTTTTATGTTAATAATATATATTTATGTTGCACTAATGGCATGACTTAAATTGAATGGATAGAAAAACAAAGAAACTACTCTAACAATGGGTGAAGAAGGTTCTTGATGATGAAAACAAATTTGGATGGATCTGACATGCTTCATAATTTTTTTTGACATTATATCTATCATTTTTTTGTGAATCAAAGTGAAGATTATGATTGAAACGAGTGTTAATTTGGTTTTACCTACAAAGACAATACTTTTTATGCGATTATCTTTTTAAAGTGTATATTGGTATTTATATAAATATATGTTTTTTTTGTTTCTTAATATCCATTTATCAAGATATAGAATATAAATTTAAATTAAAAATATTGTAAAAAATGTGAATTATATGTATTTTGCGTTTTGAGGTTAAAAATGATATTTGTAATTTTTTTTTTTGATAAAAGTTAATAGTAAAAAGTTTAGAAAATATCAAAGTATATGAATAAAAACAATAAAATAGAATTAAAGCTAACAGTTTTAGAAAAATATAAAATCTTGAAACTACACTTACTTGGTAAATATTTTTGAAACTACACCTATTTGATAAATAATTTTTTTTTTAAAAACACTTATTTGGTCAAAAACTCTCAACATATACCTAAGTTAAATGAAAATAAATTTTGCTCAAAAACTCATAAAGCCATGAAAAAAGGGAGTAAGAAAAATGGAAAAAAAAAGGATCATCTAAATACTTTAGTAGATGTTTTGTTTGGAAATTAGATATACCAAATGTGTGGATTATTTTAAAATAATTTGTTACTATTTGATATGGTATATTTTTTCAATAAGTAACTTCTTCTCATTAACTACATCGAGACAAAGATAATTGGCTTATACAAAATCGGGCCAAGAGACAAAGATAATTGGGTTATACAAAACAAGATCAAGATAAAACATTCCACGTAGTTGGACTAAGAGGGTGATTCTAAACGTTCAAAATGGAACGAAATTTGTGAAATAGATAGTATGGAATACTTTTGGTCATGATGTCAGCTTAGTGTTATGACGATAGAATGTATAATACTTGAACTTTACCAATAACAACCTTGTTACAGACGAAGTGAATGCCAATCTCAATATGATTCGTTCGCTGATGTTGAACCGAGTTGGAAGACATATACATAACACTAATACTTTCATAATAACAATTTTGGTCGTGATGGGAGATTGAAGTAGCTCGTGAAAGAGATTGAGGATCAAAACGACTCAACAATGACATTAGAAACTCCATGATACTCGACTTCGACACATTTAAAATTTTATTTGAAAATTTAAAACATTTCACATTTAAAATTTGAAAACTATAAAATTTTTGGTGTAGTATTTTAAAATTCGAAAAATTGAAAATTTGGTAGCCTAGCTCCGCCTAGGCCTGCCAAGACCGATGTTCACCGGCTCCATCTACTTTGACTGTCTAGGGTAGGCAGTTGTTGTCCGCTTAGCGCCTAGGCGGCCACCTATCCCCATCATTTACAACATTGAGATATATATATATATATATATATATATATATATATATATATATATATATATATATATATATATATATATATATATATATATATATATATATATATATAGTCTACTATACTATATTATACTATGATAAATAAATAACTTTTTTTTATCACATGTCATACTTTCATTCATTTTTCCAAATGTTATTATATAACTATTTTAAATTATTATTCTTTTTTACATGACACTTTATGGTTTTTTCAATTATATTAAATTTCACATAATATTGATATTTAATAATTGTAATAAATTTAATCTAATAAATAAATATTTTTTGTCACATGTGATACATGTATTCATTTTAACACATGTCATTTTATAGCTATTTTAAATTAATTTTTTTCCGCATGACACTTTATGGTTTTTTTTTTATTTTTTATTTTTTATTTTTTATTTTTATATTAAATTTCACAAAATATTGATATGTAATAAATGTCATAATACATAGATATCAATATTTTTAATGTAGTCTTTCGTTTTTTTAACGAAAAATATAATCTACTCCTAAACTACTCTTTAATACCACCTATATTAATGACGAGAGTTATACCACACCCTCAACCTCAAGCAGGAAGAGCTAACACCTGATAATTTTAAAATTCTAAATTATTTTAGTGACATAATTTACTAAAAGTCAGCAATTAATACCTATGACATAGTAAAATTCAGTTTTGACTTTGATTTGATGTTATGTGTAACATCCCGGTGTTAAGGTAATTCTAAATTTATCCCTTTAATTTTATTATATGACATTTTGGTCCTTATGCCCAAGAGAATGTGCCTTGAAGCCCTAGTGGCATTCTCGTAATTTTGGGCAGAATAAGTATGCCAATCGTACATGTGTGTACGTTGAGCGTACTAGGGCGCACCCTAGTACGGTGGGCATACACTTATGTATGTGGGGCGTACTAAATGAAGTTGGAAACCCTAGTTTTTAGGGTTTGGGTGGTATTTAAGCATCTTTATGGCCTCATTTCTCTTCACCTAATCCGCCTCTACCCTCTCTTCGTGATTTGAAACTCTAAAAGCATTTTTTGAGGCCATTTCAAGCATTAAAGAGTGTGTTTGTGTGATTAGAAGAGGAAGGAAGAAGATCAAGCTCAAATTGAAGGAAAAGGCACCTTAGATTTGGGATTCATCTTTCATTTGCAAGCCTTTCAAGGTATAAAGCTTGCTCCTTTGAGTAACACCTTAATCTTGGTATGTTCACTTTCTCCCTTTATTTATTCAAGTTGCATTTTTAGCCCTTGAAGCTGGTACGTGGGGCGTACCACTTGGAACGCTTAGCGTACTAGCTATAGATGGATCGGGACATCGGGTGCGTGCGTTGTGTGTACGCGTATGTACGTTGGGCGTAAACGTGACTTCTAGAAACCTTAAAGCAGGGTGTTGCACCCTATATATTCATCCTTAACCTTTAGGGTTGGCCTCATTTCTTATCCCTAAACCTCTAGAAAACCATAAACGTCCCCTTAGCCTCCATTCTTGCATTTTTAAGCTCTTGAAGAGAAATTTGTGTTGATTTGGTCCATCTTTGAAGAACCTAGAAGAGAGTGAAGTTCATAGCTTGGTGGGAAACTTGAGATCCAGAACTCTTCATCACATTGCAAGCTTCCTAAGGTATCAAGTTCAAACCTTTACTTGTCAATGTCTAGTTTTATTTATGGGTAGATTTGGCACACTTTCAGTTTCTTTTGCATGGATTGATGGTTTGGGACAATTTGAAGGGATAATTTCATTAGATCTAATCTTGTTAGAGGCTTCCTTGGCATAAAGGTGCCAACTTTATGGGGGTATTTATCATCGTTCATGCATTATGCCATTTACCAAGTCATTTCTAAGCTTAATAACTTCATTTAGCCATGCATGAACGTAAAGTAGCAACTTTACATGTTATTCCAGCTCAATGAAGTCAGATCTACGTTTTGGGGATTTATCTTAAGTATTAAGAGCTTAATAGGAAGAATGGCTTAGCAGGGGAGTACATTGGGCATGCAATCCAGTACGCACAGCGTACAAGCCTTAATGCGAGTACGCTTAGCGTACAGGTGGGTATGCCTCGTGTACTCAGTCTGTGGGCTTTGCGGTTTTAAGCTTCAAGTTTGGGCCACCTTTTTGGGCATAGATGCTGGCCTCCTATTTGGACCATCTGAGTGTTGATATTTTGGGCCAAGTGAAGGATTGGACTTTAGGGTAAGGTCCAAATGGGAGTTGGGCCCAATTTGGAAAATTGGGCCAATTATGGGCCTTGGATGGTTATTTACTGATTGGGCCTTTTTGGATCAAGATTTGGACTTGTAGTTAGAGACTTTTGGTGGGATTTCTTTGATTATTATGTTGTGATAGTGCGGGGATTTCAATGACCCACTAGTCAGAGACGTTCGGTGGGATTCAACTGTGTGAGGTGAGTTTTCCTCATTGTACTTACGGGTCGAAGGCACCAATGTCGGCCCATTGGATTGATATCCAATTATGTATGCTTTGGTATTGCTGAGATCTGTTAGATCGATATCCTGGTAGATAGGATGTTGTTATGTTGTAGTAATCTGTTAGATCGGTATCCTGGTAGATAGGATGATGTTATGCTAAGTGACGTAACATCCAAAATCCTAGGTACATTAATAGAGTGTTTATTTTGGGGTTTTTGTGAGTCCAACTCGTCGAGTAGAGTCGAGTTGACTACGCGGGTTTAATGAGCGGACTCGACGAGTCGGGGAGCCGACTCGCCGAGTAGGTGCTGTGTAGTGGAACCCTAAATCCCTGGGTTTGGGGCCTATATAAGGGAACTTATAACCTCATTTCCGGCTCATGAGTTGCCCAACTTCACTGAGAGAAACCCTAGTCGCCTTTTTGAGCTAAAAGAGAGAATGTTGAGCTTATATTGAGTATTTTGGTGCATCTTTGGAGGGGAAGAGAGGGAATTCAAGCAAGGAACGAGAAGTGGCTGTTAGACCAGTTGCTTTTCATCCAAGAGCTTCTGTAAAAGGTGAAAAGTTCATACCTTTATCATTGTTATGGTTAGATCTCTTGATTTTGGAAGGTTAGGGTTTATGCCACTGTTATTTGGGATTTCGAGCTTACAGAGTTTTCTTGAGGCTTAGAACTCAGATCTGGACCTTGTGAGGTCCCTAGAGTCCAAAGGTCCTAACTTTATTCACCCATATGAAGGATATTGTGCTTAACACATTGTGAGAGCATGTTTTGGTATGTTGGAGCAAAACTACCATGCATGAACGTAAAGATTGAAGCTTTACGTGACAATGGAGTCTTGGGATGCTAGATCTAGTGTTTGGAGTAGTAGAGCTGCTTTGAATCGTTTGAATTAGAAATCAGATTGAAGGGACTCGCGGAGTCTATGAGTTGACTCGACGAGTCGGCTGGGGTTTTTCCCCAATGAATCTCGATATGGGTGGCTCGATGAGTTCGCGAGACAACACGACGAGTCAAGGTGGACTTTCGGGATATGACAGAAGAAACAAGGGGACTCGATGAGTCACATAGATGTACTCGGTGAGTCGGGTCAAACATAGACTGTTGACTCGAGTTTGACTTCTGTTGACTTTAGGGTTTGGCCATACCCGAGTAATGGAGACCACGGAGGGGTAAAATGGTCTTTTACCCAATCCAAGAGTTAGAAGAGAAAGAGAGGGCAACATTTTGGTATTGAGTATACATATATTATTAATTAGAGATATTTATCCTATGTGATAGGCGGAGGCTAGTTTGAGATTTCCGTGTATGAGATTATTACTTATTAGCTTTCGAGGTGAGTCTTCTCACTATACTTACCATGTGTGGTATCTTTGTGCGACTGGGATGTCTTATGTGCTTATCTGTGTATTGTGATATTCTGCATTATGTCTTTGTGATTTATGCTGAGTATTATTATTATGAGCTTCCTGAGTTAGGACCGGAGGTTCCACCCGAGTTATGGGACCGGAGGGTCCTACTAAGACACATTGACCGGAGGGTATTATCTTAGTATAGCCATGAGAGGCTACTGAGATGTGTGTGGTATTTTGGGGAACTCACTAAGCTTCGTGCTTACTGTGTTATGTGATATGTGTTTCAGGTACCTTTCATGATATCGGGAAGGTGCCTGCTTGATTGTACACACGAGAGAAAGAGTTATTTTTGGAGGATCCTAGATTTGTGATAAACGATTTTAAATAAAAAATGTGTCGACAATTTTTTACTAGTGATTTTGAGGAAATGTGACATATGTTTATTTTTGTTTTGAAATGAAAAATTGGTTTTAAATTTTACGGTGTTACAAGTTTGTATCAGAGCCTTGGTTTGAGAGATTCAGATGCACCTTCGGGTGTGTCTGGACTCAAACTGAGGATTTGAGAAAAGTTTTAAAAAGAAAATATTTTCTGAAATGAGTAAGAGTTCTAAGAGAAAAACGAGAAGAAGCAGTGTGTACAATCAGCTAGAGCCCGAACGGTGATTTCCCAAAATACCCTTACTTATTTATTTGTGTTATGAGTTATTATTGAGATATTAGTGATGCATACTAGAAGATAGGCTAGGTATTTCATATATTAGGGTTAGAGTTACCTGATTTGTGATGCCTTAGCCTAGGGATTGTCGTTATCTTTTATGTGCCTTGAGTATGTGTTGAGTAAGAGTATCTAGCAGGAATCACTTAGAGAGAGTTCTGAGTCGAGATATAATCTAGGAGAGATACCTAGATGAGCATTGGGGAGTCTGTTGAGAAGAGCAATTAGATACCATGAGAGGTGAGGTAGCCTGAGTTCAGTGATGAATTTTGAGAGCAAGTAGAGCAAATAGAGTTGTAACCTAGAGTGGTTTTACGTGTTGGTGGAGATTATTCGACGCCCAAATGTTGCTTGCTTTGTGCTTTGTGGAACTCTTCATGATGGGAGTCAGCTACTAAGTGAATATGCCGATATTCAGGAGGTAGATGGTTGGCATCATATGGAGTCTTCAACAGCTGATGGCCGAGAAGTGTGAGCACCTAGGAAGAGTCAGTGTCTGTAGTCAAAAGAATATGCTGATAGAGGAGAGTATTCGCTGGGTAGCGACCAAGTATATTGGAATTGGTGATTGAGAATGGTTGAGTTGCTACTTAGGAAATCTGGGACGACCAGTGTGGAAAGTATGAGTAGATATGGCAGGTAGTATAGGCCCATACTACTTAAAGCAGAGGACCCGTACTCGAAACGGGGAGAATTCCAGAGGTTCTAAGTGGCAAATTGAGAGGTGATAACATGGTTCGGGTACCATGATTCGTGACAGATTGAGAGGTGATAACATGGTTCGGGTACCATGATTTATGGCGAATTGAGAGGTGATACCATGGTTCGGGTACCATGATTCGTGACAGATTGAGAGGTGATAATATGGTTCGGGTACCATGATTCGTAGCGAATTGAGAGGTGATAACATGGTTCGGGTACCATGATTTGTGGCAGATTGAGAGGTGATAATATGGTTCGAGTACCACGGTTCGTGGAGATTAGTGCTTCAGAGTTTATCAGTTATCCCGTTATGATTGATCAGTCTGAGAGCAGATATGATAGAGTATGGGGCCAGAGGGCCATGTCGAACGAATTTCAATAGAGCATACCTTGAGAGGGAAATCAAGTTAGTTTCCGAGAGATTTTTGGTGAGATGCCAGTTATAGTTGCAAGACTCAGAGATGAGTAGAGTTGATGCTTATCGGAGGATCATAGTCTGAGTTGAGAAATCGGCTGATAGATGATACGTCACCTTCTATGACAAAGGTTGCGTTATCCTTGTTTCGTGGGAGAAGCAAAAGAGATAGCGAGTTCCGGTTTCAGAGTTTGGAGGCAAGCCCCATGGGAGAGCACAGGGTTGCAACCTTTCTGTCAGAGTATTTGGACAATATGCTACTATGAGGTATTTCTTATACCATGAGAGAGTCATTAGTGAGAGTGAGATGGGAGGTTGGTTGAGGAATCAGAGACAAGGTGTGTGATAGTGTATTATTTCCAAATTGAGAGTCAGGACTGTTTCGGAAGAGTCGGGGTATCCGGCAGTGTGTCGGTCTGAGGCATTAAAGATGACTAGAGGCAGTCACGTTGGGAGGATTCTAAGGTTGTTGTCTGAGATACGAGATATTTGGAGTGGCTTGGTTCCCATCGGAAAGAATCTTTGAGTGATTGCAGGGTACGTTTCAAGAGTCAAGTGTGATATACCTGGTGAAACAGTCTATGGAGTAGATTGTTGGTATGCCTATGGTGATGGTTCGAACCCTGAGTGGGGGAGATCCGAGTATTTTATTGAAAGGATCAGATATTTGTTCAAGGTTGGTTAGAGAACTGGATATAGAGACCTGTGGTACGGATACATGAGACCAGGGTTTATTCGTAGTCGAGGGAAGGTGCAGAGCGAGATAATGTATGTTGTACTTGTTCAGGAAAGGATGAGTGTCTCCATGGCAGGAGGCCATTGGTTAGAGACCTTGTGGTGGTTAGAAATTCTTTGAGGTTGTAATGGTAAGTTCGGGGTGGTTGGCTCAAAAAGATGGTTTGGCGGTTGAGAACTTCTGATTCAATGTATGGGTTGTTATATGCACTTTGGAAAGGGCATAAATTGATCGGGCAACCAACTTCAGGGTCGGTACGAGTATTTTTGCATGGGTTTTGAGCAATAGAGGAGGGAGACTCGGATTGTCGTCAAAATGTTCTAGGTCATTGGCGATTCCTCTGTATTTCAAATTGAGAGTTGGAATATTTCGAAGTTACGAGTTGTGTGAGAGGGAGATATTGATGGATTTTGGCCATAAGAACATCCTATGTGCTCATGCAAACCCTAATGCTTGGATCTAGGTTTCTCTATTGTACATGCAATTCATCGAATACTTTAAACCCTAGATCTAGCATACAATTAATCAAATTAACTTATGAATGGGGTTTAGATCTTACCTTGATTGTTATGTAGCAATAACAATCTCAAATCCTCCTTGTAATGACTTTAGAAAGCTTAGAGTCACAAATGTCACTCCTCTAATGGCTCACAAACACCATGAGTAAGAGGATGAAGAATAAGGAGAGAGGAGGCTGCCCAAAATGTTTGAAAACCCTAAGGAACAAGTTCACCACGTTTTTGAGTCTCAAGGGTCCTTTAAATAGTGAGGCTATTAGGGTTATCTAACAAGGAAACCCTAATTTGGATGCTTAAGCCCTAAGCAACCCATGGACTCCTTCCTTAGAGGCCTAGGACGATTTCTAATATGTTTCCCCATAGAATTCGTCCACCCCTCTAATATGGAGTCCATTAGCCCAATATTCAACTATCACACAATTGACAGTTCTAGTCCCTTAAGTTTAATTAATGTCTTTTAGCCACAAACTTAATTCTTATTAATTCTTGACTAATAATAATTAAACAATATGATTTCTCCTTTAATATATTATTCTCATAATATATTAATAAATCATAATTAATCCTCTCTCTCCATAATTTATCCTATCAAGTTGCTTTGGTGAAGGCAACCCAAAAGGACCATGCACCATCGGGTCAAGTACATACCAAAATAGTTATGGACTTAGACACTAATCCAACAGTCTCCCACTTGGATAAGTCTAATAACTATTCTGCGTATGACTTCAGATCCTGATCTGCAATCGTAGCTTTCAAAAGTCACTGTCAACTCTGAACTTATCAGATACGCGTGTCCTTTAGATAAGAGATCATATATTCCTTCATTCTAGATATCGTATAGATATAAGACATAAATTCTAATCATTCTTTCTATACTATTTCCCGACTTCCGATTTATGACGACTGATAACAGGCTACAATTGATCACATCAAATTAGTCCCGGCTTGGCCAAGCGCTTAGGTGCCATCACTAAATCATCGAGGGGCCCAAAGATATCGCTTTTATCCTACTTTGGATAAAAGGAACGGATAAAATTTGACTCAATGCTCGCTTGCACTCACTTACCGAATCACACACACCAATATGATTTGTAACACCAATTTACTGGTGCGTTTACATATTATCAATGTACAACCGACTCGCAAGATATAACTCACACATCTCGGTTTCAAGAATATAAGATGTTATTGTCTCACCAATCACTCGTGATGAAATCCATGAAGTGATCCAAGTGAGCGTGGGTTTAATCCAATGCTCAAATCATATTCATAAGCACTCATGAACGTTGCAGAAAACATTTGCTTATGTCTAATACTCTTTAGACAATCCACACACCAATTCATGATAGTTTTCATTCATATCTACTTCCAACATAAGAACGACTGTGGCCCGTTCGAATAATTTGACTGTTCTGAACCAATTAAATTATTCAGGAAGTCAAAACATGCAAAGTGAAACACAAGAATAATACTAATCCCATATGGCCTCAAACCTTTGAGTATAAATAAAACACCTTTTATTTATCACCATATCGATTACTCATTATTTGTTGTTTCGGATAATCAACTTCTTACTTGAATTATTAATACACTTGTCCCATGCTCTTAGCATGCACACAATGTTTACCTACGGTTCTTACTTTGTGAAATAGATCAAATGAACACATTTCCAATCATACTCATTTCACAACTCCCAATCCTTTTCACAAGTGAAAGAATATCAAATTCTTGCCACTTATAGAATATGCTAGATTCTAACATTTTATGCAATGATCATTTCGTAACGTCATAGCACAAAAGTCACAATGACTATTGCCAATGAAATTACAAAGTCCTCTATTTGAGATTGTTACAATACAATTCTATAGACGTGATGTCTCTCACTCAAAGTACATTCCTTTGAACATCCTTTTGCATAAAATTTTCTAATCTAGACATAGACTCTCAATATCCAACTCCCAATATGGAACCATTTTCATATTTGCCATAGGACAACTCATTCTTAATAGAATCTTTTCTATTCATAATAATGTTGATATGGTCCATCCAATACTATACTTCCAACTACTCACAGGCGACCAATCATCAGCGAGCTTTGGATCGTCCTTTGATTGTTGTTTAATTATCTTAGACAAAACCGATTCTTGTCCTTTTCCCTCTAAATGCGCTAGACATTTGGAAAATTTTAGAATGGTTAAATATTATAGCACTTGCAATCAATCCTATACCCAAAGCGTATGAGACACGATGCATAATGTCTTACATAAAGATACGATACTTTATCAATCTTCTGCCATAGTATTTAATGTGTCACATTCTCACAATTCGAACTATGAAGAGGGATGCCATGATTATAATCGAAATTTGAGAACGCACTATGTATCTTTGACTAAATTTATTAACATTTCACAACCTAAGCCTTTAGATTTGAAATGAAGCATAATATTCTCTCCTTTAATTATAGCAAAACAACTTTTCAACCATTGCGACTTTGCAAAGTATAACTCTTGTTTTCTATAATTAATATTACTAACTTGCACTACTTTCCATAATAATCATACAAGCACAACATTTATGCTCCCACTATCATGATGATTATTATCATATAAGCATAACACTTATGCTCCCACTAGCTTTGACATGTATTCAGAAACCAGCTTAACTTCCAGAAAAACAATACCTATTGAATTTCTTAAGTTCATGTTTCTAATACCTAATGCTCTGATAATCCTTTATCTAAGCTTATACACCTTTCCCTTAGATAGCTCATATGTGTGTCTAAACATTTAAGACTAATTGTCAAATCTCACAATTCGAATCATGGAAAGGGATACCGTAACCATAATCAAATTCAAGAATCCAATTTTCACAATCACTATCTTCTTAAAATATCTTTTAGTGAAAGCATTTCCTCACAGTCATTTTCATGAAGGAGGGAATCTTGTGACACTTAGATTTTAATGGTGTATTTGTTCCTATCCATGTGAATTTGTCAAAACCAAAGTTTGCGACAAATCCAAACTCATATGGACCGAAATTTCTCAATCTTGATTTCTTGCCTTATGGTAACACGAATGCCCACCATGTCTTCCAAGTAGTTAAGCATCTCACCCTTTACTATCAATGTACTTTTCATTAACCAAGGTGCTTGCCTTTTATGCGTTCAAATCAGAACTCATAGAACTCACATGCATAATTAACTCGATTGGAACGTCATAGAAACAAGATAGTGACAACACGATAGGTTGTAAACCTCAAGTCGTGTGCTAGTGATGTTCGATAAGGTTTATTTTTGATTTGTTCTTGAAATCTTTCAAGACCATTAAGACTCCCACTGACTCCTTGACATATAAGATTCTCTTCTCAATAAACATTTCTTGACAAACAAATATTCAAGAGTTAGTGTAGCTTTTATCAAGACGAAACACTTCACAAATTGGTCCTCGTTGGTCTTTGTCTAATTCAAGACATCACAACTTACCAATTTCAAATGTGCAAGAATAAGAAAACCTTTTTCCAAATTCTACATTTGATGAATGTTTTAAACCTTCTTAAGACTTGTCACTCAATGTCACAATCTTAACTCTGAGACTTGTTTTGGAACGAAGTATGATTCACTTCTTGATTTAACCATTTCTTTAATTCTTGATTCCTCTTCTCAGACATACAATTAGACTAAGACTCACTTAGAGGATCAATTGAGATATGGTTCTTAATCATTAAGACCTATCATAAAACATAATAAAAGGTACTCTCCCTTCTTCTTAGAATAGAGAAACTTTTATCTTTCTGCCTACTTGATTCTTCTTATTCATTCTGCTATTGATTTAAACCTTTTTAATCAATTCAGAATTACACTTAATCGTATAAGTTTAATCATATTTAGTAAACCTTTAGTAAATCATGACGAATATCTTTGTTACTCTTGTGGTGGACTTGATCAACACACAACTTTGTGTATTTGATCTCCTAGTCCTTCACTTGACACTTTATCAACGAATTAGTCTAATTTCCAAATATGAAATTTCTCATTCATCGTGCAACCAAGTTGCATGATTCCAAGTTTCTGTCCAATTGAAACTTGGGCGATGAGAAACTCTCCCTATTTAGTAAATTCTCGACATTTCCACAAATAACATAATTAAGAATCAAATACATTATTGCTAATAATAGAAACATTCAAACATCAATTTTTCATATACGCCATTGCAAGGGCAAATAAATAATATAAAATCAAAATTTATTTTATTGCGGAAAAATTTGTCCTTACAATGCAATTCATTGAAAAACTATGCTAATACATATTTCTTAGCAATCTTATTCTAACTCTAAGTAGCAGCTCAAGAATCTAATCTTCAAGTAATGCGATCGAAAACCATTTCTTCACGGTTAGATTCTGCTCACTTCTTCCCTTAAGCTTCCTCTCTTTTCTTCGATCCTACAAAACATCAATTGTAATCTTATCACATTATGTATTAAGAATCTAGAATAGAAACTTAAAAGAGTTAGTTAATGGATTTTACCTAAAGAAGAGCCATACGTTTGACTCTCCCATCTCTTAGATGTCTTAGGTAAATAGGGCAGCTTCGTCTCCAATACCCCTTCTCTTGGCAATAAAAGCAAATTGACTCTTTTGGAACAGCACATGGAACTACTTCAGACATTGCCTTTCTCTTATGATCAAACTTTTCGATCATGGAATGCCTTTCGTTGCCATTGCCTATATCCATAGAGGTCTGGAAGGCAAATTCACCAATCAACTTTGCTTTTCCATTGCGCCAAACCATTGCTAATTCAGCAGCAATAAGCATATAGGTGAGATCTATAAGGTTCACGTCGCGGTTCATCATATAGTAATCTCTTACGAACTCACTATATGAGTTAGGAAGCGACTGAAGAACCCAGTCAACAGCCAGCTCCTCACTGACAACGGATCCCAACATTCTTAACCTATCAATGTGTGACTTCATCTCTAGGATGTGTTCACACACCGACTTTCCTTCTTCATGTTTACTTGCCAAAAGGGCTTGAGTGAGCTTGAACTTTTCAAGCCTTCGAACTTGTGGGTTAGGGAGAATAATTGGAGGAGGTGGAGGAAGTGAAACATGATCTCTTGTTCCTCGATCGAATCGTGGAATATCATCTTCATGTGGAAAGCTTGTTCCATGGGATTTGGGAATACCATAGTTGCCATACTTTGACATCTACAAAATGGGAGAAAACAAATTCAAGTTAGTTGATTGATTGCGTCCTTAATAAATCACCCAAATGAGATATTAAGTCTAGGACCCAACACAATATGCTACAACCTAGAAAAGGGATGTCGTAATCTAGTTGTAGAATATTTGAAGGTAGGTAAATGACGATTTACCAATTTCCACCATGAAAAACGAAAAGGAAATTTAAGTTTTAAATCTATGAAAATTCCTAGATCCTTTGAGATTCATTGAACTTTTCAATGACATATTTAAATCTCGATATGCCCCTCTAGTTTGTGACTGGGATGCCTATGATCACAAAGCGGGTGTAAATAACCATGCAAACTTACATGGTACCCTCAATGTTACAATCACCTATTCGATGTGTCGGTTAACCACACACGCTCCACCGAACTATGACAAACAATGAGTCACCCTTTACTACCTTTGCTTAGAACCATTTAGTGTGCCGGTTAACCACACACGCTCCACTAACGTCTTTGCAAGGGCACAAAGTGTAATTTCATGGAATTGCATCAATTCACTTTTGCCTAAAGTAAGTAAGATTGGGAATTTGTAAAACATTTAGTTACTTTTGTACTTCATTATACTTATAATGGAAGGTTTCTGTCCTATCCTACCCGTTCGGCTAACGACCCTCCACTAGTCAAGAGTGCGGTGGGTAAGAGTGGATACACATTCAATCGCCATTTTATAGGCAATTTCCTTAAACACCCCTTATAGACCAGCTTCGTGAATGAGGCCTACTAACGGTAAGACTGACTTTTACTCACACATATATAATGTTAGCCTTTTAATGTTATATATAGTATAGGGTGTATTTTATATTTTTAAAATACTAGGTGTTCTAATTTAAAAAAAAAATATACTTTTAATTTAATTAAATGTAAACCAAAAATTTTATGGGTTTATTAAACCTCCTTTAATTATACACTTTAATTAATTAATAAAACCATAAGGGTGTGATTTGAACTTTTCAAAACAATATTAGGGTTTTAGAATTTAACATTTCTAAATTAAACTTTTAATCAACTTTTAAATTCCAAAAACTTGAGGGCAAGTTTTGAAACATTTCAAAACATTAGGGTTTCAACTATTTAAATTTCAAAACCAAAACTTTTAAGTTCAAATTTAAACTATAAAACCTAAAGGGCAAAAATTGAAACTTTTTGACAAGATAATTCAAATCTAAATTACAAATAATCAACCTTTATCTAATAAAACAAATGATTATCTAAATTTTGACAATTATCTTCTATTTTGGTAAAGATAATCACCAAATATTGATAAAATTCGGATTTTATAACAAAACACGTTTATGGTAATTATCCAAAGCCAAAACAGGAAGAAAATCGTGAATATGAGTTGTCAGACGCTTTGACTCGTCGAGTTTGGATCTGGACTCGTCGAGTACAACTGACTCGGCGAGTCAAACACTCAGAAGCAAAAAAAATTCGATTTTCAGTGCTGATTTCGATCAAATATGCATCAATACAATAGAAACCAATCAAGGCTCTGATACCACTGATGAATTTTGGCCATAAGAACATCCTATGTGCTCATGCAAACCCTAATGCTTGGATCTAGGTTCCTCTATTGTACATGCAATTCATCCAAGACTTTAAACCCTAGATCTAGCATACAATTAATCACATTAACTTATGAATGAGGTTTAGATCTTACCTTGATTGTTATGTAGCAATAACAATCTCAAATCCTCCTTGTAATGACTTTAGAAAGCTTAGAGTCACAAATGTCACTCTTCTAATGGCTCACAAACACCAAGAGCAAGAGGATGAAGAATAAGGAGAGAGGAGGCTACCCAAAACGTGTGAAAACCCTAAGGAGCAAGTTCACCACGTTTTTGAGTCTTAAGGGTCCTTTAAATAGTGAGGCTATTAGGGTTATCTAACAAGGAAACCCTAATTGGATGCTTAAGCCCTAAGCAACCCATGGACTCCTTCCTTAGAGGCCTAGGACGATTTCTAATGGGTTTCCCCATAGAATTCGTCCACTCCTCTAATATGGAGTCCATTAGCCCAATATTCAACTATCACACAATTGACAGTTCTTGTCTCTTAAGTTTAATTAATGTCTTTTAGCCACAAACTTAATTCTTATTAATTCTTGAGTAATATTAATTAAACAATATGATTTCTCCTTTAATATATTATTCTCATAATATATTAATAAATCATAATTAATCCTCTCTCTCCATAATTCATCCTATCAAGTTGCTTTGGTGAAGGTAACCCAAAAGGACCATGCACCATCTGGTCAAGTACATACCAAAATAGTTATGGACTTAGACACTAATCCAACAGATATGTTGTGGGATTCTAAAAGGAAGCGTTACAGTATCTGAGTATGGTGTCGTAAGTAGAAGTTCAGTGGTTAAGGAAAGACATCGTGGGGTTCTGTGATGGTGTACCGAGGTATCCGAGTATGATGCCCTAAATTTCAGATCATTCTGAGACTTGAGTTATGAGATGGCAAGTGGATCATCAAATGACTATGGTTCCAGCGGGAGCCCTTCAGCTATTGTCATCAAACGGGAGTAGCCAAGAGTGTAAATTACAGCGAGAAAAGTGTTTGGTCACGACGGTTGTCGTCAGGAGTCATGATGCTTAACTCGGGTGGGTGTGTGTACCTATCTATGTAGGACTGTGGAGTATTCGATAGTGAACTCAGTGGGGTGATGACTCGAGAATGAGATTATGTGGTGATAAAGAGGGTGAGTAGATCCGAGTGGGAGTAATCACTTTGGATTATCAGGGAAAACCATGGAGTGAGCCCATGGTGAGTCAGCCAGAAAGTGTTGTGATACTTCGGGGAGCCGTAGTATTCATCAGTCAGCGAGAGATTGTTGTGATACTGTAGGGAGCCGTAGTATTCGTGAGTCAGTGAGAGAGTGTCGTAGGCCTGCGGGGAGGCGTAGCCTTCTCGAGTTAGTGAGAGGGAATGGTATAATACTTCGTGGAGCCGTATTATTCGCTAGTCAGAGAATGAAACAGAAGAGTTTTTAGGCTTGGTAGCCTTATTATTTGAGTTTTCGGGAACTTGGTGGTCGGACCGGGGGGCGAGACTAGAGTCTCCATATTGGTCGGGAATCATTATAGTCTTATTTTCACAATCGGAAGGAATTGGAGAAGTGATGTATGTGTGGATAGTGGGTCATGGATCATGATTTGAGTGCTTCATTGGGACGAGTGGTTCCAATTCTTTGTCGGATCAGACTCTCGAGTTTGAATTTGGCTCTAGTGGTGTATTGAGTAGGCGAAATGAGATTCTGGATTTAGAGATGAGTCTCGTTTTGAGGGGTATCGTTTGTCATCTAACGTCTTAGACCTGAGTGTGTTAGTTCGTTGGGATGGGAAGGACCGAGAGACGCATGGATCTAATGAGTAGTAGACGAAAAAAGACAAGGATGAGACGATTTCAGTTGGGATTTTAGTATTCGCTTGGGGTAAAGCGGACTTCGTAACTTGTGTGTCAGACTGGGCCGAGATAGTTATTATGAGAAGGAAGCCAGTGAGATGTTTTGGGTATGCAATGGGTAATCTTTGGAGGTTCAACTGTTGGGTCGGGAGTTGACCTGGTGCTCAAGTGTTGAATGGAATATTTGAGAGGAAGCTGGGGCTTATGATTTTAGATGTCAGTATATACTTCTGAGCGAGCATGATCATTTTCTTGTGTCTGAGGACAGGGTGTTGAGAGTTCATTGTTCGGATGGGTTCTGAGAGCAGTTAAGAGGACAAGTCGCTGATGAGATGTGACCCTTTCTTTCCTTTAGAGTATGATCTGGATCGATTAGTATATCTGGTATAAGTGATCGGTGGCCAATAACTTGATTCTATCAGTCGCAACAAGAGAATCAGAGGGGCGGTGAGTAATATGGGTCTGTTATTCGAGGAACAATTAGCATGGTGATATCTTGTGAGGGTGGTCTGGCAGGGAGACAGACCATTAGAGTTTCAAGGTTCTAGAGAATCAGAACGGGTTTCATAGCAAGGATCACAAACAAGGTGTGAATAACCATGAAGAATTAGGTTTTAAATGAAATGAAATTCCTAGATTCTTTTGAGATTCATTAAACTTTTCAATGGCATGTTTAATCTCGATTATGCCCTTCAAGTTTGTGACTGGGATACCGAGGATCACAAACAAGGTGTGAATAACCATGCAAATTAGCTTGGTATTCTCGATGTCATTTACCACGTAATCAATGTGTCGGTTAACTATACACGCTCCATTGATCTATGATAATTTACCAACTACCCTTTGCTACTCTTGTTAGTCCAAGTTAGTGTGTCGGTTAACCACACACACTCCACTAACGACTTGGCAAGGTGCAAAGTGCAATTTCATGGACTAGCATTATTTTCACATTTTTCCTAAAGTAACTAAGATTTGGGAATATAAAAAAAAAAATTCATTACTTTAGAATTTTCATTATACTTATTAATGAGGAATTAGTTTCCTATCCTAACCGTTAGGCTAACGACCCTCCACTAGTCAAGAGTGCGGTTGGTAAGAGTGGATACCTAATGATGGTCATTTTACAAGCCACTTCCTTAAACACCCTTTATAGACCAGCTTCGTGAATAAGGCCTACTAACGGTAAGACTGACTCATCCTAAACATATATATATATATATATATATATATATATATATATATATATATATATATATATATATATATATATACGTATTAATCTTTTAATATTATAATAGTATAAGGGTTGTATTTTAAACTCTTTTAAAATACTAGGGTTTTAGAATTTAAATATTTCAAAATTAAACTTTTAATTAAATTTTAAATTCCAAAACTTTGAGGGTGGAATTTGATACTTTTCAAAATTACTAGTTTAAATTTTAAAATCAATTAATCTTATAATATGACATTATCTTAAAATTTGACCATTATCTTTTAATCGGATGAGGATATCCATTACCATATTAGAAAATTCGATTTTAAACAGTTAAAACAGTTTTAGGTAATTATCCTTATCTAATTTAGGCCTGAAATCCGAAAAATATGCCAACAGATGATCTAACTCGTCGAGTCAGGGCATGGACTCGTCGAGTTCAGCAAACTGTGATCGAAAAATGATTTTGTTCGAGCTTTAGGCAAATCACAATTCCATCAAATTAAAACAGAAAAACACCCTAAGATCTGATACCACTGAAGGGTTTTGAGCATTACAACATTCCTATGTGCACATGCAACCCTAATTGCTTTGGATATAGGTTTTTCTCAAGTTATAGATGCAAATTAGTTTTCCAAAGCAAGAACACTAATCTAGCATACAAGAAAATGAGATCAACATAATACTAAGATATGAAGAATACATTTCTTGTTAATAGCTTGATATTGACCTTCAAGAGCTTAGTGCCCCAAGCTTTGTACCTCTAATGGAGTCACAAAAACCACTTAGCAAAGGATGAAGGAGAAAGATGATGGAGGCTCTAAAAAAATCGGCTAGGCTTCTCTTAGAATAGCATAGGGCCGAAAACTGTAAGCCAAGGGTCCTTTATATAGCTGAGGCCGCTAAGGTTTCCAGGTGAAACCCTAATCTGATTGCTTAAGCCTTAAGCAGTCAATGGAAGCCTTCTAGAAAGCCTATGGACGAAATATCTATGGGCTTCATATAGATTTCGTCCACTCCTTCTTTTAGGAGTCCATCAACCTAACTTGCAACTATCAATGATTTACAATACTAGTCCCCGTTCTTTTCAATTAGTTCCTTTAATCCAAAATTAATTCCAAATTAATTTCTGATTAATAATAATTAAATAATATGATTTCTCAATTAATATATTATTCTTATAATATATTAATAAATCATTTATCAACCTCTTTCTCCAAAATTCATCCTGTCAAGTTGCTATGGTGAAGGCAACCCAAAAGGACCAAGTTATTATTAGATCAAGTTCATACCAATTATAGTTATGGGCTTAGACACCTAATCCAACAAGAAAACATAAGTGAGGGTTATGTTATCTTGTTCCTTTATGTTGATGACATGCATATTATTGGTAACAACGATAAAATTGTTCAATCAACAAAGAACATTCTAAAGGAAAGATTTGACATGAAAGATATAGGTTTGGAAGATGTCATTCTTGGTGTGAAAATCACAAGGACTACAAATGGACTTACCTTAAGTCAAACCTATTATATGGACAAAATCCTTGAGAAGTTCAAATCTGGTGATACTAATGTGGCTAGGACAGCAATTGATACAAGTCACCATCTAAGTAAACATAAAGGTGAAGGAGTTGCACAAGTCAAAATATGCAAGAATTATTGGTCGTTTGATGTACCTTATGAGTTGTACCAAACCTAACTTAGCCTTTGCAATAAGCAGACTAAGAAGATATACCAGTAATCCGAGTGATGAACACTGGAAGAGTATGAAACAAGTATTACAATTATGGGTTGCAATATACAAGATATCCCGAGGAGATAGAAGTGTATAGTGATGCAAATTAGATATATGAAATTAAAGATTCCAAGTCAATCAGTGGGTTTCTGTTCACACTTGGAGGTGGAGCTATATAATGGAAATCTTCAAAACAAACAGTTATATCTAGATCCATAATGGAATCTGAGTTTATAGCACTTGATAAAAGTGGTGAAGAAGCTGGATGGCTACGGAAATTTCAGGAATATATATCAGGATGGGCTAAACCAGATTCTGCAATCTCAGTCCATTGCGATAATTAATCGGAAATTGGACGGGAAAACAATGATATGTATAATGGTAAGTATTGACATATCTGTCAAAGACACAACATCATTCGACAACTACTCTCAACTGGAGTTATCTCAATTGACTACATAAGGTCCAAGGATAAGATTGTGGATCCGCTAACCAAATGGCTAATTAGGGAGTTAGTTACAAAGTCATCAAGAGGAATGAGATTAAAACCCATGAACGAATAAGTTATTATTAAGGAAAATCCAACCTAGTTGATTGGAGATCCCAAGATCTAGGTTCAATGGAACAACCTACTTGCATATAACATATGTAGGATCACTGTGGGGATCAACCCCAACCCATTCCTATAAATAAATAGTAATGCAAGTTAAGCTTATAGTAATTGATGATAAGTTACACATCATCAAACTTTAGCTTTTAATGATTCTGATATAATCACCTATGTGAGAGATAAGTGGGATCGATTCAAAAGGAATTGAATGAGAAAGTTCCTAAGAGCTCTTATAGAATCAGACAAGTGTCCATGACCATAACAAACACATCAATGAGAACCTTACTAGGTCAGGGAAAATCATGTGAGATATGTATGGATTATTTACACAAATGAAGGAACAGTTCAACTGGCCTATCAGTAAAATAAATATGTATCTTAAGGTAAAGTTCAAAGGGTAGAACCTACTTATCCTATGCATGATTAAACTGCTGGATTTTACCTAAGCAACTTGAAATCGTTGAAGCAATTTTCATTCATGTGGGGGATTGTTGGAAAATTAGCTTTACTAATTTCTTAAAAACGATTTTTTTTTTACATTTTTGAGCACGCATTTTAAACTCTAAATATAATAATAAAAAAAAAGGATAAATGATTATATATTCATGTTCTCCTCCGTGCTACCTTCATTTTGATATATTACATGTACAAAATCGATTAAAATTGAAAGAGAAATTACTTGTCAAACTAAAGTAGTTGAAAGAGATTAAAAAGGAGTTAAATGGGTTTTGTTCATCCCACATTGGTGGAAGTATGAAAAGAAAATGAGTTTATAACTACAAAGACTAGCTATCTTTGTAAAACTTATAGAGCCAAGGCTCTCTCTTGTGTGTGCAAGCATGGGGGTACAAATGCGAGTCAGTTTGGCATCGATTCACTAAACTTGCGTCCGAGCGTGTGTCCTGCGGGTATGAATACACCACCGGTCAACCAGAAAAGTTCAAAGACCCTTTGCAATTATTTTCTTTTCGTTTAACGGTTACAAAACCAAATTAAAGACTATTAATAATAGATTTTGGTTTTGATCTACCTATAAATTAAATACACATCACATAAATAGATAGTATTGTTTTAGGTAAAATTTTAATAAAAAATGTTAGTTAGATTCATTTTGAGTTTTTGAACCAAATTTATTAAATAAAAATATTTAATATTTATATAAGAGCAATTTGGTGTTTTAATACAGTAATTTTTAACATAAATGATCCACGTGATATTTGTTTTATCACAATATGATGCGACTTATTGATTAAAACATGTTGTGTAGTAGCTTTATGAATTGACTTTGTTCGGTATACAAACCCCCATGGAGACTCATATGACACTTTTCATATTGGTCATGTAAAACCAAAAGCAACAATAAGTTGTTATATGTACCAGCAATGTTAAATTTTGTAAAAAAATTTGAGAAACATTACAATTAAAGTGCATTGCCATAGCCATAAACATCCAACTCATACATTGTAATTTGGTCAATTTCTAAAGTATTTTTTCCTTATAAGAATTAAAATATGATTTTTCAGGTTACACCTAATCAGATATACATATCTTCCGATCAAATAAATTATTACAAAAAAGCCTTGTTATGAACAAAAATATAATATTAGTTTCATAATTTGCCAAAGGTTAACACGAATAAATAATAATGAACTTTCACAAATCTTTCATTTTGGTCACTGCATCTAACTAACAAATGAATTTCAGTTTAGAGGATTGATTCAAGAAATGCATCCATGACTTCTTGTAGCTGAATTTGGGGGAATGCTAAGACCTATTAAGATATGTGGGAATGGTCTATGAGACTACAGTTGGTTTCTGGAGGGCAATACAAATTCAAAATGTTAACACATATCTTTCCTCTAGTAGATTGATTAATTTTTGTATGACATCTCAACAGGAATATAGTAATAACAGTTAATAAGAACAAAGTAAATGCATGAAATTAGAGAAAAATAAGGAGACAGAGTAAAGAAAGAACCTGGAAAAAACAAATTGAGAAGAACATCATTGAAGAAGAGCATTATAAATCGTACGACTCAATCCAAAATCGTAAGAATAAAAAATTCAATGTAATTCTATATTCTCCCTCCGTCCCAAATTGATAGTCCACTTTTGACTTTTGAAGTCTTTATTCTTCAATATTGACTTTAAATATTTTTATTTGTGTTATATATTACTTGACAAAACTTATAACAATGAAAAAACATTTAAAATACAATTCATTCATATATTTTGCGCCAAATGTTATCTATCAAACACACAAATATTTAAGGTCAAAGTTGAAGAAAAAAGATTTTAAAAATCAAAAGTGGACGATTAATTTGGGACGGAGGTAGTATGTATATATATATATATATATATATATATATATATATATATATATATATATATATATATATATATATATATATATATATATATATATATATATATATAGGAAATCATTATCTTCCAAAAAATTAGGTTCCTAAAATATCAACTTGGAGATTTTCGGCTATTCATCTGGAAAAAAAAAGATATCAGTTATATTGATTTAAGATTTCAAATTAGTTAACTTGCTTATTTAATGAGTTTTAAAATTCAAACCGTTATCTCAAATTGATTCATTTTACGTAGGATATACTGAGAAATAAATTATGAATAATATTGACTTTAATTTTGACTCACAAATATTTTGTTGATTTAATGAGATTGGATTAGATTTTGTGGGTTAATAACCGAATTATTGATATGTTTATTTAATGAGTTAAAAAAAAAAACCTAAACGGGTTTGTATTTTGAAGCCAAAATCTATAAATAAGGGAGTTATATTAGAAACAATGTTAATTATAAAATCTGATATCCCGTATATAAATAGAATGATATGTTTCAATTGATAACATAATTGTTTCATTGTTGAATTAAAGGTTCTCTTGTAATAATATTTAGATATGAATGAAACTAATATGTTTAAAGTAGATTGATTCATTTTTTTCATGACTTCTCAACAGGAATACAATAATAAGATGTAATAAGAAGATAGGGTAAATGCAAGAAATTGGAGAATTTGAAGAAAAACAAAGTAAAGAAAGAACCTAGAAAAAAGAGTTGAAGAAAAACATTGCTAAAGAAGAACACTGTAAATTATAGGACTCAATTCAAAATCGTAAAAATAACAACTTCAATGTAATCGTATATATATGGTGTTTTTGAATAATCAAATCATTATTTTCTAAAAAAATGGGATTCTAAGATATCATCTTGAAGATTTTCGGCTATTAATCTAGAAAAAAAGAAAGAAATCAGTTATGTTGATTCAAATTTACAAATTAATTAACTTGCTTATTTTATGAGTTTTAAAATTCAAATCATTATCTCAAATCGATTCATTTATGTGAGATATTCTGTGAGATAAATTATAAATGATAGTGATTTTAATTTTGACTCTCAAATATTTTGCAAATTTAATTGGATTAGATTAGATTTTATAGATTAATAACCAAATTAATGATATGTTTATTTAAAGAGGTATTTAAAAAAAAACGGATTTTAATTTTGAAGCTAAAAACTATAAATAAGGAAGTTAAATTAGAAACAATATTAATTATAGAAATTGATATCTTCTATATAAATAGAATGATATGTTTTAATTGACAACATAATTGTTGAATTTAAAGATTATATAATTAAATGTAATTGTGTTTAAATTTTATTTGGGAAAGATGTTGTTATCAATTTGATCTAATGGTGGAAAACATATGATTGAAATATAATCAAAGGTCCTGATTGCTTCATTGATGATTTAAAGGTTCTTTTTTAATAATATTTAGAGATATAAATTGAACATCTTTCTCTCTTGTGCTTTTGCTTCTTCTTCGATCCATATTTTGATGCAACCAAGGTATAACGCGAACAAAGTGAGGGTTCGGGTAATCTAAAAAAAATTGTTTTCTACATTTGTATTCTAAAAAAACAAACATCTATATATGACGAATTTGTTTTAAGGAAACTGTATTAAACACATGCCTAGACAGATTTTATTTTTTGTTCTTTCGTGAGATATTGAGTTAATTATATTTTCCTAACAATTTCCACATTCACCAGCTTCATATTGAGGAGGAAAGTTTGTAAGATAATAGGTGAGCTAACTTCTCAATTGTGACATCGTTAAAGCAACGAGACTTTCTATCCTTCTCTCCCCCCTTCTACCGATTCTTGAAATTCCAGACCCATCCATCCGTCAATACCATTCTGCAACACCAAAAATAACCCCTCCCCCACCCAGCGATCACCCTCGCCGGAGAATAGATCGGCCAACAGACTCAAAAAGTGTTGGAAATTAAAGAAAAAGACAGCACTGTTAGGGTTTTTTTTTTAAATCAACCGTCTCTTTCTTTTTACAACATAATCATGCTTCATAAGATATATCAAATCAACCGTATCTTTCTTTTTACAACATAATCATGCTTGATAAGTCGTAAATATTACACTTATTTAAATGCATGCAAAATTAAGTTACATCAAGGCTGTGCAACCATTCAATTAATCACTGTGTGCATTACATTCACCCAGAAAACTCCAAGACCTTCATGGTTGTTTTGCTAACATAAGATATTGGAGATAAAAAAAAAAAAAAAGCAAAAAGGGAAGTGAAAACAACGTAAATAAAGCCTTGCAAACAATGATAGATTCATATATATAGTCCATGCATACTGGTTGTTAATACGAAGTTTACTTTCAGTAGTTCCACAGATTGCCTCCACCAAAATAATATGCGCCATTGTCCGGGGGACTATAATCGATCCTTGGTGGACTTAGGAGCATTCCTTCCGCCATATCCAATAACAGATTTGGCATGCCAAACACTGCTTCATCATCCATAAATACACCAGTAGAAGGGGCTGTATATATATTATCTGCAGCATCCACCGTCATGCTTCCTTCACCACTTTCATAAGCCGGTGATCGAGCAGCAGCTGCTCTTGCTGCTGCAGCACGGATGTCGCCAGCCGTAGGACACTCAGGAAGCGTATTTGATAGAACAGATTCTGGAAAGTTTAGCACCGCATGCGTACCTTTAAGTGCCAATGTGGCGACGTCGTAAGCAGCGGCTGCCATCTCCGGTGTGGGATACGTGCCAAGCCATATGCGACTTGACTTGTTCGGTTCACGAATTTCAGACACCCATTTCCCAGCTCGCAACCGGATTCCATGGTAAACTGGGTGGCGGGTCGAGGAGGAGCCGCCAGCTTCTGTAGAGTGAGAAGTATCATATTCGGGTAGCTGAAAAGCGGAGGAGTTGCTGCGTCGACGGTTCGCCATGCAATGTTATGAGTTGGTGTCTGTGTAGTTATAGACGGATGGATTCTGTTGATGACGGTGGTCCATCTTAACTGGAATCCTAAACATTATGCAGCGTGGCGACTTCGCGGATGTGCTGAAAGGTTCTTACAAGTTTTTAAGTAGACCCTCTATTTTAGAAGTAATGCATATAAGGTCCCTAGCTAATCAATTACTATTATGGATTTAAACTGCATAACAATAAAAATCGCAATAAGATTTTTTTGAAAAATAAAATAAGAAATAATAAAACCATATAACGATCAACAATACACTCGAAAAATTAGTTTAGAATATTATCTCAAACCTTAACAAAACACTCGAAAAATCTTTTGCACCTGACCTGCTGCATTTTATTTGTCAACGAACGTTTTTAACTTTTTATTATCAACAAATTATATATGATGGATATGTACCAAGAAAGCATTATAAAATTGGATTTGGATCTCCTTTGATTAAACTGGTTGTCAAGCTAAAATAAGGTCCCAGTAGTTCTTGACAATATGCTGAAATAATTTTCATGCATATATCATTTTCTGCTGTATGAGATTTGGTAGACAAACAATTAAATCCACAAATAATATGATAAATTATGTCTCTAATAGTTACGAATAATAAATTCAGTTATTTTTATAAATATAATTACCGAATTTCACCCAAAAACCAGATTGATCATATGTGATCATATCTGATTAAAAGAAAGGTAGAGAGAAACTACCCAATTATAGGACGAACTAAAATACGAAAGCCAATTAACCGATGTTTTGTTGATCTTGACAGCTAAAAACTGCACATGAAGGCTCATGTTCTTAAAGTTTTTTACGCCACATTAAGGTTTTAAGTTTTAGCTTACGTAAAACCTCGAGATTTGATACATAATACAACAACTATGGAAGAAACTATAAGTTGATTACTCCGATGATGATATTGGGCCTCTCATAGGCTGTCAGGTAGTAATTCGAATTCGATGACGCCATTATCTAGTATCTTACCTGTGCTTATCCATGATAATGCAACATGCGGAGTGCAAAGTGTGTTGAATATTAAGCTAGACATATTAGAAATATTAGAATTAATTTAATATGTAAAATGGGTCAACGGTTATGTCTTTTGGAAAGTAACTGTCATATGACAGTTACCAAAAGTGTGTATATATATGTCTCCTGTCATGATGTAAATGCTGTTGATGTATCAATAAAAGATATATATATATATATATATATATATATATATATATATATATATATATATATATATATATATATATATATATATATATATATATATATATATATATATATATATTTATATTCTTCTATAAACGTCCACTGCCTTGTTTCTTCTTTCTTCATATGTATTTGCAGAGAAAACTTTCTGCACGTGTTAAAACTTGGTTTGATTCCAACAAAGTGCGCGTAAATCGTACCATTTCACAAACTTTTCATCTCTGCTCGACTAGAAGCCATATGAGCTTGGCACATCTCTTGTCTGCCCCTTTAAAGCCTTTGAACACTTAACAAGTGGAAACACGCATAAACCTGTTTTATGTTTCTTCCTCATCAACACGGGATCAAGAAAACTTGCAAACTTCCTTATTCTTCAATTATTTCTTACACTTTCATCAAAATTAGTGAACAGTTTTATAATAGTTTAATAATACTTAACATATAAGAATTTTGATAAATCAAGTAAATATATTGTTTTGTCTTTTTTATTCCCTTCATTAAAAATGTGCACCTAATGGACTAAAGGAAAGTTAATGATAGATCACAGTATAAGAATTTATATACCTGGCTTGACTCCAATGAAATATAGTTTTCGTGACCTTTTGACATATTAGCTAAATGAGGTACGAAATATTATAGTTTTACGTATTATGAGGGGTTTACATAAAATATAGCTGGTAGTAGTGTCTAATAAGTGTGATTATATATAATAATGTTGGAAAAAGATACATGGTCCAGATCTACCCGTTTATCACTCGTTCTATAAGTACATTTATTTCATAACCACACGTCTTTCACAATTTTTGGGTTATTTTAATAGAACTAATTATATATTTTCAACTTGAGATAATTATTGTATAGGACCTTCAATTCTTCAATTATAATGAATTTTCTATTTAGATTATTATTTTTTATTGTATAAAGTTACTATCTTTTTAATTGTGTTTAGTAAAATAATAAATTATTCCTGATTTTTCATCATATGATCATATCATGAGTTTTTTTAATCACTATTTGGTTGAAAACATAACATTAACATTGGAGTAGATATACTTTTTTGTTTTCTTTAATTGAGAACTCATTAAATATATTGAATGATCAATTTATCTTTATGTTTTTATATATTGAAAATTTTCATACAATAATATTTATTTACCTCTTTAGTTGTATTTAAATTTTAAACATTTTTTTCTTTACCAATCAATTAAGTTTATTAAACATTTAATATAATATTTATGAAATATTAAACAAGACAAAATTGCAAAAATGATCCATATGGTATGCATTTTTTTGAGATTTAATCAAAACATTGATTTTTTTTGCTTTGTCCTTTTATGTTAGTTTTGCGGATTTAATCCTTCAGAAAACTGAAATGACTTTAATACTTTGGGGTATCTATTTTCTGTTTTTTTTTTTAAATCTAATACTTATTTATTTATTTAAACAGTAAAAAAAAAAGACACATCTCTCTCTCTCCCTCCCCCTCCCTCTTGTACCTCTCCCTCATCAAACCAAAAGAGAATTCAACAAAAATGTCCAATCTGTATCGCATACCACCTAGTTCTAGCCCTTTTCTAGTAAGTTATCTTCATCTTCATCATATGGAAGAAAAAGAAGAATGCAAACCCAAACAAAGTAGTCTTTCAGATCTGTTCATGAACTCTGAATGAAGAAGATGAGTGATTAAACTAAGCCTCATCATTGTGTAATCAAAGATTACACGTGGAGTTATTGGATTCATCTTCCATTGAAGAGAAGAAAGCACTAAATGCTCTATTTCATTATAGTCTTGGATCTGAATACATATTTTGATCCTTCAACCAAAACGAAAACAACCCACAAAAGAAAGAGATGTATTATTAACAAAATAATGACATTGACATTTTCACAAATAGTTGGAGTGCTTTCATATAGATTAGATGTGATGGATACAGGATACGTACTTGGAGGTCCAAGAGGAGATGAGTATGGATTTCGTCAACATTAGAAGCTAAAGAAAGACAAACGACCGCATCTAACTGATTCATCCACGACTTATCTTTCTAGAAAGAATTGCTCAACAAAAATCTATCGAATTAACTAACAACCAAAATGGTTGTCATAGCAACAAATCTATAATGGGCACTAACCCTAATCATCTAATCGACATATTCTTTCCTTAAACATATTAAAACCCTATCACTGAACAAATCCCCTTCTTCTGAAACACTATTTTTCTCTTTAAAGAAAAGGGAATGTAACATCCTGAGAATTCAGGTATTTCTAAATTCAGCCCTTGGTTGTTAATGTATGTTATTTTGGCCCTTGGATTGGACAGAAATAGTCATGGGAAGCCTTAGTGGCAAATTTGTAATTTTGGGGCTAGGAGGAGTACGCTAAGCGTACATGTGGGTACATTGAAAGTACTAGGGCGCACCCTAGTACGCTGGGCATGCTCATGTCTGAAGGAAACCCTAAGTTTTAGGGGGTTTAGGGTATTTAAGCATCATTGTGGCTCATTTATCCCCACCTTTTCAGCCTCAAAAGTCTTAGAGCCGTTCTTGCAATACCCTAGCCTCCTAGAGTGAGATTAAGAGCCATAAAGTGTGTTCTTGGTGTTTTAGAGGAAGGATAAGTGAATCAAGAAGCTTGGAAGCTTGAAGCAAGGATTATATTTGGAAGCTTAGCTCTCTTCTCCACCATCTAAAAGTATAAAGTTCATACCTTTATGTTTTATTTAACAGATCTCATGTTTGGGTCTTTTTATGTTTCTTTTTGGTCCTAAATGCTCCATCTTGAGCATGACATGCCCTGGATGTTTTGAGTCGTCCTTTTAGACCCTTGGAGGATCATAAAAATGAGGTCCCAATGGCTAGAAGTGTCCCATGGTTTTGATAGAAGGGTTTTAATGGATTAAGACCTTGTATTAAGAACTTTTGGACGTGTAAAGTCATAAAGTTGGAGACTTTATGACTCTAGGGTGCACATTTGGACCATGGATCTGTAGTTTGGGCTTAAGTGCTTAAGCCATTAAGCACAAAATGAGACTTTTGGATCTGCGAGGGTACGCCCCATGTAATGGGGAGTACGCCCCACGTACTCGGTTAGCCACCCCGATATGGGTCAATGTGAGGCTCGGTGTATGCCCCTCATATGCCTTCTATTGGATTTTAGAATTGGGGATTCAAGTTTTGGGCCACCTTTGGGATTAAATGCTTGGGCCCTTATTAGACTATCTGAGTATGAGTGTAGGGTTGGACCTTAGGATAAGGCCCAAAAAAGAGTTTGGGCCCAATTTGGAAAATTAGGCCAATTATGGGTCTCGAATAACCTTGGGCTTTTGGATCAGGAATTAGGCATGGGTCTTGGTCCAATTGGGGAAAGGGTAAAATGGCCATTTACCCTAGGTATGGGTTATTAGTCAAGGATGGTAATCCAATTATTAATTAGATGTTTATTTGTTGTGATAATTCGGGATTTTAGTGAGCCAACAACCGGAGGTTTTTAGTACGATTCGTCAGTGTGAGGTGAGTTGTCCTCAAGTACTCTCGGTTCGAAGGCACCAATGTCAGCCCTTTGGATTGTTATCCTGGTTTATTGTATGCTTGATATGCTATAGTGATCTAGTAGACCTGTATAACTGCTTGTATATGATAGCTATGTTTGATTATGTTATATGTGATGGTTGGTTGGGTTGAGGTGGTCCTGCTATGTGTAGAAGGCCAAAAGACCCAGGGCGACCCGCATAGACTAAAGGCTTGTATGGCAGACCAGTCAAGTCGAAGGTTTAGAGAACGGAGCAGACTGGCTAAAGGCCCAGTGCGGCTGTCCAGAAATACTGAAGGTTCTGTATGCAAGTTGTTGTTTCAAAATTTATGATTACGTATTGTGCTGGTATTTTGGGGAAACTCACTAAGTGTTGGGCTTACAGTTTTGGGTTATGTTTTAGGTACCTCAGATTATTGTGGGAAGGCAAAGGCTTGATTGTGCACCTCTTCATGTTATGTTTTTTTAATTTTGGGTAAAACTTTGATGTTAAACATGTTTGGAAAACTACAATGTAAACAATTATGATTTTGGTTGGTTTGAAAAAGTTTAAATTTTTATGAAATTTTATGGACGTTAAAAGTTGGTATCAGAGCCTTTGTTTGAGTGAATTGGAGGAACACTCATGTGAATTCAGTCTCAAACTAAGGAAAAATATTTTAAAATAATTTTCAAAATGGTTTTCGAAATAATTGAGGAGGATGTAAGGTGTACTATCAGCCGGAGCCAGTAAGTGACCCCAAATTACCACATAGTTAATTGATATCATGTTATGGTATGATTAGAATAACATGCTAGTGATAGGATAAGGACCCTCAGGAATCTTATGATAGCATTGTATGATATTTGATGCCTTATCTCTTGTAGAGTACCCTATTGATTGTGTTGGGTTTTGAGCAATCTAACACTTCCTAAGTGTGCATGCAACCCTAATAAACCTTGGATCTATGTTTGTCTAATACATGCAAAATAATAATTTTTCCAAGGTTCATAACTTCTCTAACATGGTATGGGGAACTTTTAAACATAAAAGAGTTAGATGAGATTACATACCTTTTGATGAGATTGATTCCTTGGAGTTTGAGAGCCAAGCACCAATAGTGTGAATGCCTCAAATGGAAATCACAAATCACCACAAACACTTGGAAACCTTTAGAGAGTGTACACACACTTGTAATTTTCGGCCACACACAAGCACACACACTAGTGGCTATTTCATGCAACATAAGCATGCTTATATAGTGTACATGGTTAGGGTGAAACCCTAATAACCCATGACCTTTCCTTTTCCAAGGATCCATGGGTTAAAAGCTCCATGGATCATCCATGGACTTCCATATAAGCCTAGCCCATTAACAAATGAGTGTTAGCCCACACCATATAAAACCAATAGCCCATAATCTAATTAGTCTTCCTTTTAATCTCTAAATTAATTCATAATTAATTTAAGACTAAGACTAATTAAATAACATGACTTCATATTAATATATTATAACTTATAATATATTAATAAACATATGTGTATAACTCTCATAAAATTATCCATAAATAGTTCGGGAGAAGTGCAACCCAATTGGACCATGTCGGGTCGGGTCAAGTATATACCAAATAAGTTATGGACTTAGACACCTTATCCAACAGACTCCCACTTGGACAAGTCTAATAACTATATTTGCCTATATAACTTCAGGAACCAACCAGCAATCATAGCTCTCGAAAACTCTATTGAACTATGAAGCGCCATTTTAAGTCAAGTGATCATATAATCCTCTGTTCTCATGATATCAGCCGGACAAACACATGGAACTATGTCTTGCTTATTGTCTGGCAGTTGTTTCTCGATCTCAGATTTGTTTGACAAAGAACTTTACTGAACACATCAGTTTAGTTCTGACCGGGCCCGGTGCATGGGTCAACACAAAATCATCGAGGGGCCCAGATATCGCTTCTATTTCTAGAAGGAACATATAAACTTCGACTCATATGCTTGTTCTACTACTTGTTGAATTGTACACAAAGGCACGTTTTATAACATCAAGTTACTGATGCGTTTACGTGCAATCAATGCACAACCAACTCATACGTAACAACTCATATTTCTAGGTTTGAAGACTTATATGATATTATCGTCTCACGATCACTCGAGATAAATTCCATGAAGTGATACAAGTGAGCGTGGGTTTATACCAATACTCATAACTTATGAGTACTCATGAACGTTGCAACAACCATTGCCATGTCTAAACACCTTTAGCCATCTACAATCCCAATTCATGACAATCCTGATTCATACCTACTTCCGACGTATGACCGATTGTGGAGGTTTGAATAAATTAATTATTCTGGAAGTCAAAACATGCAAAACTGAAACAATAGTAAATAATTGACAATGACAGTAACACCTTACTCATAAATAAATCACAAATTTTATTCATCATCAAATGTCGATTACATTTTACAAGTTTCAGGAAAACTATCTAATCTGTAAAACTAATATCGTCCCTTCAGCCCGATGCGCCTCGCATGCTGAAAATGCTTAACCCTCGCCAGTCCCTTCGTAAGGGGATCCGCAAGATTCTCATATGACGATACCCTCTTTGCCACGAGGAGTCCTTCTTCAATCTTGTGTCTTATGAAGTGATATTTTCTGTCAATGTGTCGGGATCTGCCATGATCTCTTGGTTCCTTGGATAAGGCAACCGCATTATTGCTGTCACAGAAAATCTACATAGGTTCTTTAATAGCTGGTACAACTCCAAGGTCTCCGATGAAGTTCTTCAGCCATATCGCCTCCTTCGCTGCTTCACTTGCTGCTATATACTCTGATTCACAAGTCGAATCAGCCACCGTCTCCTGCTTGGAACTCTTCCAAGAAATTGCCCCTCCATTTAAGGTAAAAACCTAGCCCGACTGAGAGCAGAAGTTATCCCTATCAGTCTGAAAACTAGAATCACTATACCCTAATACTCTCAAGTCATCACTCCCACCAAGGGTAAGGATCCAATCCTTAGTCCTCCGCAGGTACTTGAGAATGTTCTTTACCACGGTCCAATGAGCCTTGCCAGGGTTCCCTTGATACCTGCTGACCATGCTCAAAGCAAAGGCCACATCAGGGCGGGTACAAGTCATAGCATACATGATCGAGCCAACAGCGGAAGCATACGGTAATTGGCTCATCTCAGCTATCTCTGCCTCTGTACTCGGACTCTGAGTCTTACTCAGTTTGGCATTGCTTTGGATCGGTAAATCTCCTTTTCTTGGAATTATGCATGTTGAACCTTTTCAACACCTTATCCAAGTAGGTACTCTGACTAAGTCCAATTAGTCTTTTACTCCTTTCTCTTAATATCCTTATCCCTAGGATATAGGCAGCCTCCCCTAGGTCCTTCATAGCAAAGCACGTCCCAAGCCAGGACTTAACCTCCTGCAAGGTTGGCATGTCATTTCCTATAAGTAGTATGTCATCCACATACAGTTGCAAGAAGCTAACTATACTCCCACTAGCTCTGACATACACGCAAGACTCATATTCACTTCTCGAGAAGCCAAACTCTTTGACCTTCTCATCAAAACAAAGATTCCAGCTACGAGATGCTTGTTTTAATCCATAAATGGATTTCTCAAGCTTGCATACTCTATTAGGGCACTCTGCACTGACAAAACCCTCTGGCTGATTCTTGTACACATCCTCAGCCAACTTTCCAATAAGAAAAGCGGTTTTGACATCCATTTGCCATATTTCATAATCATGAAATGCAGCAATGGCTAGCATAACCCTAATAGACTTAATCTTTGCTACCAGCGAGAAAGTTTCATCATAATCAATACCTTGAGTCTGAGTAAAACCCTTCGCAACCAGTCGAGCCTTATAAGTATGCACTTTTCCTTCCATGTCGGTGTTCTTCTTGACGATCCATTTGCACCCGACTATTTTACGGCCTGGTACATTGTCAACCAAGTTCCAAACTTGATTGTCATACATGGACTATATCTCGCTGTCCATAGCCTCCTTCCATTTAGCAGACTCCGGGCCTGCCATGGCTTCCTTAACACTGCTAGGTTCATCCAAATTTACCAGTGTACTATCGCTGATAAACGTATCACCTTCCGTAGTAATATGGAATCCATAATAAAACGAAGGTGTGTTCCTAACCCGTGTGGAACGCCTCGGAGGTACAGACTTGTCAGCTTGCTCAACAGGAGTTTCCTCCTCAGGTTGATTGCTAGTGTCTGAGGTTCCTTCACCAATTGCTTCATGAATTTCTTCAAGATCAATTTGCCTCCCACTGTCTCCTTGGCTTATAAACTCCCTCTCACGAAAGACCCCTCTTCTTGCTACAAAGACCACATTCTCACTGGGTCTATAGAAGAGGTAACTGAAAGATTTTTGTGGGTAGCCGATGAAAATACACCTTTCACTTCGGGGTTTGAGCTTATCATGAGTCTCACGCCTCACGAAAGCCTCGCAACCCCAAATCTTGATGTGGTCTAAATTGGGAACCTTCCTAGTCCACATCTCATGAGGTGTTTTGGTAACCTTCTTTGTAGGGACTAGATTAAGGATATGGGCGGCAGTCTCTAAGGCATACCCCCAAAAAGAGATTGGTAGCGAAGCTCGACTCATCATAGAGCGAACCATGTCTAACAAGGTTCGATTACGCCTCTCAGCTACACCATTTAGCTGTGGTGTCCTGGGAGGAGTCAATTGTGAGACAATCCCACACTCCTTAAGATAGTCAAGGAACTCGGTGCTAAGATACTCACCACCTCGATCGGATCGAAACATCTTAATGTTCCTGCCCAATTGATTTTCTACTTCCTATTTGAATTCCTTAAACCTTTCAAAGGTTTCTGACTTATGTTTGATTAAGTAGACATACCCATATCTACTAAAATCATCAATAAAAGTCACATAATACCGATTAGCATCCCTTGTGGCGGTTTTGAATGGCCCACATACATCAGTATGTATTAGGTCCAACAAACCCTCACCCCTTTCACAAGTTCTAGTGAAGGGTGATTTTGTCATCTTTCCAAGTAGACAAGATTCACAACTATCATCCGATTTAAGGTCGAATGACTCCAAGACTCCACTCTTTTGGAGTTGGCCTATGCGTTTCTTGTTTACATGTCCAAGACGACAATGCCACAATGATGCTTTATCCAGGCTAGTAGAAGAATCAATATACAACACATTATTTCCTAAGTTGTCTACAATCGACACAGTTTCATACACACCATCACAAGGTAATGCTTTCAAATAAAACACATTTTTAAAGAAAGCATTAATACCACCACATTCATTATCAAACGAAAAGGTAAAACCTTGTTTGTACAAAGCATGAAAAGAAATAATATTCCTCGCCATTTCAGACGAGTACACACATTTATTCAAATCTAATTTTAACCCATTATTAAGCAACAAAGTATAAACTCCAATCTTGGAAACAGGTGAAGCCTTCCTATTCACCATGATCAAGTTTATCTTCCCGTGCTCCACATCCTCACTTCTTCTTAGGCCCTGCAAATCAGAACATATGTGAATACCACATCCTGTATCAAGCACCCAAGAGTTAGAATATGATGAGTAATTAGACAATATTGTGTAAATACCTGCATAGGTGGGTTTCACTTTCCCATCCTTTAGATCCTGCAAGTACTTAGGGTAGTTTCGCTTCCAGTGCCCCTTGTCCAGGCAATAGTAGCAATCAGCATCCTTGGGAATGGCATAAGGAGTGACATAACCGTTCTTGGTCTTCGATGAGGAGCCTTCAAGAGACTTTCCCTTGGTACCCTTTGAAGGGTGCTTCCTCTTTTTCCCTTTGCCTTGCCCGATAGCCAAAACAGGGGTAGATGTTGGAGTAACAATCGCCTTGCCCTTAAGACTGGTTTCAGCAGTCTTCAAGAGTCCTTGAAGCTTGATGAGGGTAACTTCCTCCTTTTTCATATGATATGTCATACGAAAATGATCATAAAAAGAAGGTAAGGAGTGCAAAATGATGTCTATTGCCAACTCCTCAGGGAAGTTCACATTCAGCTTCAGCAAACGGTCCACATACCTTTGCATCTTTTTGCATGTGGGTCGTGACGGATTCACCGTCCTTCATGCGGGTAGTTATTATGGAGGAGATTATGTCATACCGCTCCTGACGAGCACTCTGATGGTACCTTTCCATCAAGTCTTGGTGCATCTCAAAAGGGTAGAAGTCCTCATAGGACTTTTGGAGCTCGGCTGTCATCGTGGCCATCATGATGCATGCCACCTTAGTAGCATCTCTCTCATGTGTCCTGAATTCAGCGATCTCCTTAGGAGTAGCAGTAGACTCATCAAGCTCTTTTAACTCCTTATCGAGGACATATTCCTTGTCCTCATAACGAGTAACCATCCTGATGTTCCTAATCCAATCCATGAAGTTGGAACCATCAAAGATGACTCTCCCACAAAGATTCATGAGAGAGAAAGAACCAGCCGGGTTAGAGCCCGAAGCATTAGTGTTGGAAGACATCTGAAAGAAGAAAGCAAGTTTAGTTTAGATATATAGAATCCTTAATAAGACACCCAAATGTAATATTAATGCTAGGATCCAATCACAAAATATTACACTTAGAACAGGGATACCGTAATCTAAGTAATAATATATTTGAAAGGTAGGTGAATGACGATTCACCAATTTCCACCATGAAAAACAAAATGAATTATTAGGTTTTAATTGGATTTGAAATTCCTAGATTCTTTTGAGATTCATTGAACTTTTCAATGGCATGTTTCAATCTCGATTGTGCCCTTCAAGTTTTGTGACTGGGATGCCGAGGATCACAAAACAAGGTGTGAATAACCATGCTAATTCACTTGGTGCCCTTAATATTATCACCTAATCAATGTGCCGGTTAACCACACACGCTCCATTGATCTATGACAAACATTAAGTCACCCTTCGTGATCCTTACTAGTCCAAGTTAGTGTGTCGGTTAACCACACACGCTCCACCAACGACTTGGTAAGGTACAAAGTGTGAATTCCATAGACTAGCACCATGTTTACATTTTTCTAAAGTAACTAAGATTGGGAATTTAAAAAAAAATGTTTAGTTACTTTATAATAATCATTATACTTTTAATGAGGATTTAAAGTCATTGTCCTACCCGTTCGGCTAACGACCCTCCACCGATCAAGGAAGCGGTGGGTGAGAGTGGACACCCATTAAGCTGCCATTTTATAGGCAACAACCTTATACCCCCCTTATAGACCGGCTTCGTGAATGAGGCCTACTAACGGTAGAACGACTTATTCTTATACATATCTATAATAATTAACCATTAATGTTATAAATAGTATAAGGGTTGAATTTTAACTATTAAAACTCTAAGGGTTGGAATTAAAGTTTATTAAAGTGTGTGAAACTTTACAAATTCCAAAACTTGAGGGCAAGTTTTGTAGCTATCCAAAACTTTTCATTTCATAACTTATGAATTAAAGGTTCATAAAAATGAAGACTCTTCATTTTCATGTAACTTATGTGTTTAAATGTGTGTTAAAGAAAAGTGACCTTTGGATATCCATAACTTGAGGACAAATTATGGAATCCATTAAAACACATAAATGATCAAGTATTAATTCTAAACAATTAAGCAAATAATTCCTATCATCTTCTAAATTCATAAGAACATGAACATGATCATCAAAATTTCAAGATATATATGAACATATAAAAATCATGGAATTTTGATATATGCTATTGTAAATGGATTAGAACAACCATTACACCAACTAAAACAAGTTCTAAAACACCAAAACAGTTTAGGGTAATGTTTCTAGTCCATTTCCAGCAGCAAAAGTCGAAATTCTGCATTCTGATCATTCTACTCGCCGAGTGCACGAACCTACTCGGTGAGTAGGATGAATTTTGCCTTGAACTCGGCGAGTCCCCCCATGGACTCGGCGATTCCATCAGCCAGACAGCAACAATTTCAACTTTTTTCACTATTTTGCATCAAGTATCAAACAAGCAAGCCTATGCTTTGATACCACTGTTGGGTTTTGATCAATCTAACACTTCCTAAGTGTGCATGCAACCCTAATAAACCTTGGATCTATGTTTGTCTAATACATGAAAAATAATAATTTTTCCAAGGTTCATAACTTATCTAACATGGCATGGGGAACTTTTAAACATAAAAGAGTTAGATGAGATTACATACCTTTTGATGAGATTGATTCCTTGGAGTTTGAGAGCCAAGCACCAATAGTGTGAATGCCTCAAATGGAAATCACAAATCACCACAAACACTTGGAAACCTTTAGAGAGTGTACACACACTTGTAATTTTCGGCCACACACAAGCACACACACTAGTGGCTATTTCATGCAACATAAGCATGCTTATATAGTGTACATGGTTAGGGTGAAACCCTAATAACCCATGACCTTTCCTTTTCCAAGGATCCATGGGTTAAAAGATCCATGGATCATCCATGGACTTCCATATAAGCCTAGCCCATTAACAAATGAGTGTTAGCCCACACCATATAAAACCAATAACCCATAATCTAATTAGTCTTCCTTTTAATCTCTAAATTAATTCATAATTAATTTAAGACTAAGACTAATTAAATAACATGACTTCATATTAATATATTATAACTTATAATATATTAATAAACATATGTGTATAACTCTCATAAAATTATCCATAAATAGTTCGGGAGAAGTGCAACCCAAATGGACCATGCCGGGTCGGGTCAAGTATATACCAAATAAGTTATGGACTTAGACACCTTATCCAACAGATTGTTGTATGAATCTTTCGTATGTGAACTAACTATTGAATGAATGCGCTAAACCACATGTTGCATGGGTTAAATTGTCTTAGGGTGGGGGATTTGAACCTACTTCGCAGCTCTTGTATGAATCCAATTGTTGTAGGATTGAATCTTTTAGCCTAAGATTGTTTAAGTTATGTAGTATGTGATAATGTTCATGCGATAGTTATCTGGCACCAATAGAGGGTCGTGTGGCAGTTAGTGGTAGGATGAATTATGTGGGGTCATCTGGCCAGTCGATGTGTGTAGCCTTCCTCTAGGAAATGAGGATAGAGTACATGAGTATGCTAGATGGAAGTATATTGTTAGGGTTGTTGTGATGATCCTCTAAGACGACTATGGGTAGGTGTGGAAGGTAGTATGGGCACGTACTATCGAAAGCACAGGATCCATACGCGTAGCAGATAAATCATAACCCCTAGGGCTGGGAGTTGGTTCCCAGTTATGATATGCATGTTATCTGATATCCTCCTAGTTTATTTTTATTATGGTGACTACGCGTAGAGTTGAGATTGGATTTGGATCGGGATCAGGCACAGGCCGCCAGGATGGGCCAGCCACGTTGGATGACAGGTTCATGAGGAAGTTATGGCTATTGTCAGGGATCAAATACTGGAGTTATTTGGGTCTATTAAGACCGTGATGATGGAGTTCTTCAATGACAGATACACAACTGTTGTTGAGACTGTTGTTGTTGCAGCCTCCGTAGCCATTGCAGCTACAGGTGTCGGACTGGGTCGGGTTTTTCAGTACCCGGACTTCTACAATACGAAGCCCCCAACTTTCGATGGAATTCAGGACCCGATTGTTGCCACAAGGTGACTATCTGATGTTGAGGGATGCTTTTTCACCTTCTCTTGCCCAGCTGACCAGAAGGTCAGGTGCGCTATAGAACCTCTTGAGGTCCGGAGCGAAGGATTGGTGAAGAATTGTTATAGGATCGTATTCTGCTGAGCATAGGGCTGTGGTATCTTGGGAGCAGTTCATGGAGATGTTTCGTACTCAATATGTATCGCGGGTAGAAGCGCAAGAGGTTGGACCAAGAGTTTTTGGATCTGAGGCAGGGTACGGAGTCGGTGACAGAGATCACCAGGATGTTTACCGAAAGTGCCATGTTTTGCCCTAAGTTTGCTTTGGAGCTGGCTCAGATGACCTATTACTTGATCATGCTCAAGACGAATATCAGGCCGTTTGTTTCCACCTAGAAGTATGATTCTTTGTTGTAGTTGCAGGAGGCCGCAAGGCAGCGTGAGCTTGAGATATATCTTCATTTGATGGAGCAGAGATCGGCCCCGGCTTAGTCACAGCCGGCGCCGAAGCGGTTTGTGACATCCGCATTTTCACAGTAAAAAAAGACCGATTTTGTTTATGCTTTGTAAAAATCAGAGTACTTCTTTTCATAAAATATTGCGAAATTTGTTCCCAGAAAAACATGATAAATACGTTATTAAAACATTTTCGAAGGAACGTATTTTATTCATTTCAAAACGTTTGGGATGTCATCGTCAATACACAAACATAAGCATAAACAGAACTTACATATATTTACACTAGTGATTTACATCTCTTTAATCTCTCAGTGTAATCTGACTTCATATCAACACCTGTGATATAAACAAACTGAGTGGGTCAGGTTGGGAAACCTGGTGAGCACATCGGGTTTTCAACCCACAATAATATAACTATTATGTTTAAACATCAAACAATCAACCCAATTACCCATTCCCATTATCCTCTCATTGCGTCCCTAAAACATCTAACACAAGGGACCTAGTCTAAGGACTATCATCGGGATGGACACTACTGCTAGGGGGATTCCTCAGCAATAAATATCCTACAGGCAACCTGTGGGGGATGGAGTACACCTGGAGAGCACACAGTTCGAATAAACACACAGTTCGAATAAACACCTACAGGTTGCGAGCCTGCTAGTGTTCCACTAGATTGTCTAGAATAGTCCGTGGTCGTCATCTATACTCCGCTAGATGACTGGATCATCAATAACATCTATAACGAGGCCTCTCATTATTTTATTTTGTCACACAGCAGCTATTACATCTACCCATGTTTTACCCAACACATTTTGTAAATAGAAAATACATATACAGTTTAAATCATTAAAAACGTGTATAAAATCGTTCATCCAACATAGATAGTAAATATACAAATAATATGCACATACATCACGTAATTTATATAAAATATTTCATATCTATGTGTAAGCTGAAAGTAACTATGCACTCACCTAGGAAGGTGGTGACTCGGCACTCGGACAACACTTCGTTACTCTTAAAACAATTATCCCTTGACGAAACTTAGTATCATTACCACTAGAGTTTAGTCTAACGCTTGACGAGACTAATTTAATAGTCTAGCTATTATTATTATTATTATTATTATTATTATTATTATTATTATTATTATTATTATTATATAAGCGTTAAACAATACTTATATAACCCATAATAATAGCCCAAATACTCCTTATAAGGTCCTAATAACATTACTATATTGTAACATAAGCTATGCTAAAGATAGGATAGGTACAACTCACTTACAACGGGTTTTTCGCAAAACCGAGCTTCGCTGGAGCATCATTCCCGAGCCGAAAGGCTCTTTTCTCGGGATTCCGGGAGCCTCGGGGCTTCCTTCGGGTGCTAGGGAGGTTCCCTAGGCTTTTATGGGGGTTAGGGATCTAGAGAGAGAGAGAGAGAGAGAGAGAGAGTCTAGAGAGAGAAAGAATGGTTTGGAAAGGTGTGAGAATGAATGGAACCGGGCAACTCTATTTATAGTGTGAAATCATGATGGACTCGCCAAGTCAGTTCACTGACTCGCCGAGTCAGTGCCACGTGTCAGCATCTGATGGCTTTCCTTGTAGAGAAAGCAATGGCTGTGATCGCGCCACGTCACCCAATATCGCGTATCAGCCTTCAAACTTAGAAAAATCATAACTCTTGCATACGAGCTCTGTTTTCAATGTTCTTTTTTCCAAGCGTAGGTAAAAACAAGATCTACAACTTTCATTTAGACTTCGTCGGCTAATTCTCGACCGGTCTCAAATTTAACAGTAGGGGGCGTTTAGACTATTAAATGACAGCGAAGAATTCGTAACTCCTTCATACGAACTCCGTTTTCGTCCATCTTTTTACCGTTGAGTTCCTATTAATGAGATATTCAACTCTCATTTAGGTCGCATAAGCCAAAAACCGCTCGAACTAAAATTCGAGTTTCGGGTTGTACACTGCTAAGCCGAAACTTCAAAAAATCATAACTTCCTCATACGAAGTCAGATTTGGGCGTTCTTTTTATGGATTTTATCGTTTTAACATATTTTAAGAATTTCATTTAGACAACTAAGGCTAAAAAGTCTTCTATCGTAAATTCACTTTTTACGCTTCCCGGTGCCGTGTCGGTTTTGCCGTAAAATTTCGACGGGCCATAACTTCTTCGTTATAACTCGGATTTCGGCGTTCTTTATATGTACGGAAACCTTGTAACATATACTAAAACTTGGTTAAGGTTATTTATTCTAAATAATCTTTTGCCGAAAAGTCATTTTCGACCCCTATTATCCCTAAATTGACTAGCCCGGATCTACGGGCGTTACAATTATCTCCCCCTTAGGATGATTACGTCCCAGAATAATCAACGAAACATGATAGTATAATGACTCCATAAGTTATATCTTCATCCTAGTTAATAATCATAACTTCCTCATTTCTTCGAATGACTATCTATCTCTTGGACTCCTTGACTGCAGGCGGTGCTCGATCTTGCACTTGCTCGTTAGAATTTCAATCATGACCTTCGTGTCACAACCTCATTCTTTATCAGAGACTCCTTCTTCTTATTAACAAACTTAGGATAAGTTAATTTGATTTCTACAATTGACTAATGTGTCATATTCTAATGACCTATCATCGTATGTAGCAACGCTTAGACTCAGGTCTCTTAGAGTCAAATTCCGAAATGGAATATGCCTTCCTTCATGGTCTAATGTGATGTAATCACATGTAGAATTTCTAGCTACTAACTTCTTTAATCATGAGCGCAATACTTCTATTGATCGCTTTGATTTCAATCGTTTGGGTTAAGTCGGACGCTACATCAAACTTGATTCTCTGAACCACGTAACCTACTCATCGTAGTCGGACTCAATGTGATATGACCACTAGGGTCGGGATAACAACAATCTTCTTAGTCATTACCAAAACAATGGTAATGACATACTTGAATAAAACGAAATCAATTACTAGTTTCTTGGTAACCTTGTGACTTTCCCAAATCCAAGTGTGAGTCCTGTGCTTCCGGTAGTATAGGCCTCTACTACCATTCACACCTACTCATACTCGTCCCAAATATTGTCTTGTAGTTCACCCAAGTCACCATACAAGAAAATTACATAACTACTTGACACATTAGATAACAAAACGAAGGTTTTATATTATTCCTTGAAACGATTACATAGGTGTTCAAGTTCAACCTATACTATGCATCTAATAGGCTACACCACACGACTACTTCATAGATCCTCATTCCTGATCCCTTTCATTTCCATCTTCTTCGTCAAGGATCATATGGAACGCTCTTGCCTTCGGTTTCGGTGGAATGTTTGGTCTTGCTGCCTCTTTCTTCTTCGGGCAATCCTTAGCAACGTGCCCTTCTTCACGGCATTCATAACACACCCTTTTGTTGGCGGTGCACTCATTGGCGTAATGTCCGGTCTTTCCACACTTGAAACATGTCACCTCCTCGCCACATTTTCCAAAGTGTTTCTTCTTGCATTTATCACACCATCTTGCTTCACCTCCTCCTCCAGACTTCGGGAATTTTCTCTCCTTGTTGGACCTTGAAGAACCTTCATGCTTCCTTTTCCCACCAACATCAACTCTCTCCAGAACCTTCTCTCTTATCTGGGTCTCCACATTCTTAGCAGCCCAGATGGCGGCTTTCAGAGTGGTCGTTTGCTTGACCATTGGACCAAAGTCCGCTGGTAATCCGTGGGCAAACTTGTTGACCTTGGAGAGCTCAGTTGGAACTAGATAAGAAACGAGCTTCATCTTCTCCGTAAAATTTGCAGCATACTCGGTGACACTCATCCTCCCCTTCTTCAGATTCTGGAATTCATTGTTGATCTCCAGAAGGTCCTGCTCAGAGCAGTACTGCATCTTTAATTGTACTAGGAAATCCTCCCAAGACATCTTGCTTGCTTCTCATTTGGGCATCGAATCGGCTAGTAGCTTCCACCAGCTTAGTACTCGAGACTTTAACAGAGGGACCGCAAGGGCGGTCTTCTGTTTGTTGCTACACTCGCAACTCTCAAACTTTGTCTCCATCTCGGAGATCCAGTCCATAACTTCCACCGGTGATGGGCTTCCGGAAAGACTCGGGGGTTTTGATGCCATGAAATCCTTGTACTCACGTCTGTCATTTCCTCCCTCCTGGTGGTTCTGCCTAACTATTGGTGGGTTGGCTTGACCAACAGTCCCACTGTAGTTTCCTTCTTCTGACTACCCATCATTCAGCTCGCGCTGTTCAACTGGTACCGTAAATTCTTTTCGGCTCTGTTGAAGCAAACGCATTGTTTCCTCCATTTGGCGATCCAACATCATCTGGATCATCGCTTGCACAACGGCCATCGTTATTGGCTCAGGTGCCACTTCTTCGACAACAGGTATTTTTTGTATCACTGGAGGTTAGGGGGTTGGTTCCTATTTCCATTTGCGTTTACGTTTCCGCTACGGGTCCTTGCCATCTTGATCTATACACCGAGTAAGGTGAATCTAGATCTTTATTTAGGATAGACGTTTTAAATCATCCTTATCACTTCGAAACGTTTATATGCTAGTTCTAATATCGTACTCGTACGTTTAGAATCCTAAACACATAAGGTTTCCAGATCCGGTCGGCAACAGACCATGGATCCGAATAACTAATAGCATATAACGCACAAAGCATTTAGCACATAAAAGCATTTTAGGCATAATTCCTAAAATAATCTAGTGCTCACACCTCACAATCATCGCTTAACATTCTAATTCTAAGTCTAGAAATAAATCCATATTCCTAGTTCGCTTAAACTGCTGCTTTGATACCAACTGTGACATCCCCATTTTCACGGTCAGAAAAGACCGATTTTGTTTATGCTTTGTAAAAATCAGAGTACTTCTTTTCATAAAATGTTGCGAAATTTGTTCCCATAAAAACATGATAAATACGTTATTAAAACATTTTTGAAGGAACGTATTTGATTCATTTCAAAACGTTTGGGATGTCATCGTCAATACACAAACATAAGCATAAACAGAACTTACATATATTTACACTAGTGATCTACATCTCTTTAATCTCTCAGTGTAATCTGACTTCATATCAACACATGTGATATAAACAAACTGAGTGGCTCGGGTTGGGAAACCTGGTGAGCACATAGGGTTTTCAACCCACAATAATATAACTATTATGTTTAAACATCAAACAATCAACCCAATTACCCATTCCCATTTTCCTCTCATTGCATCCCTAAAACATCTAACACAAGGGAGCTAGTCTAAGGACTATCATCGGGATGGACACTACTGCTAGGGGGATTCCTCAGCAATAAATATCCTACATGCAACCATGTGGGGGATGGAGTACACCTGGCGAGCACACAGTTCAAATAAACACACAGTTCGAATACACACACAGTTCGAATAAACACCTACAGGTTGCGAGCCTGCTAGTGTTCCACTGGACTGTCTAGAATAGTTCGTGGTCTTCATCTATACTCAGCTAAATGACTGGATCATCAATAACATCTATAATGAGACCTCTCATTATTTTATTTTGTCACACAACAACTATTACATCTACCCATATTTTACCCAACACATTTTGTAGATAGAAAATACATATATAGTTTAAATCATTAAAAACATGTATAAAATCATTCATCCAACATAGATAGCAAGTATACAGATAATATGCACACACAACACATAATTTATATAAAATACTTCATATCTATGTGTAAGCTGAAAGTAACTATGCACTCACTTGGGAAGGTGGTGACTCGGCACTCGGACAGCACTTCGTTACTCTTAAAACAATTATCCCTTGACGAAACCTACTATCATTACCACTAGAGTTTAGTCTAACTTTTGACGAGACTAATTTAATAGTCTAGCTATTATTATTATTATATAAGCGTTAAACAATACTTATATAACCCATAATAATAGCCCAAATACTCCTTATAAGGTCCTAATAACATTACTATTAGAGATGCACAACACCCGAATCCGATCCGATCCGGTTCCACTTACGTCATCAAAAATCCGATCCGGTCAAAATCCGATCCGAATCCGGTCAAAATCCGATCCGATTCCAACCAAAATCCGAATCTGATTCTAATCCGATTTGAAACCGGTTTAAACCGATTTTAGTGGGTTTTAATCGGATTTTGGGGTGGATTTGGATCCGGTTTTTAGCGAATCCGGTTTTTAGCGAATCCGGTTTACGATCCGGTATCAAATCCGATTTGGAATATAGGATTAGGATCCGGTTGAAAATCCGGTTTTAAATCCGATCCGATCCGGTTTGGTCAAAACCGGGTTTGACCCAATCCGGTTTCAGATTGGATCCGGTTTTGAATAGTGAAACCGGTTTTTGTGTGCATCTCTAATTACTATATTGTAACATAAGCTATGCGAAAGATATGATAGGTACAGCTCACTTACAGCGGGTTTTTCGCAAAACCGGGCTTCGCTGGGGCAGCTTTCCCGATCCGAAAGGCTCTTTTCTCGAGATTTCGGGAGCCTCAGGGCTTCCTTCGGGTGCTAGGGAGGTTCCCTAGGCTTTTAGGGGGGTTAGGGGGTGATATGTGCATAATTAGTTAATTATTTAGCATATATTTTTATTCATTCTTAACTAATTATGTGTATAATGTGGACAAAAGGTACTTAATATTGTTTAAATTTTGTTTTCAGTCCAAAAGACATGCTTGGGAGTGAAAGGGAACAAGGGGAAGCAATTAGAGACCAAAGAATGAAGATTGAGGGACAAAAGCTTACCTACTTGGCGAGTACACGATCCTACTCGGCGAGTCCATCAGAATATTCCAGAAGATAGCCACGACTCCTGATTTGAGATGGATAACTAAGAACCTACTCGGCGAGTTGGGTCTGCTACTCGCCGAGTACACCCTGTTTTGAGATAGTTATAAAAACCGAGCCTTTATCCAATGGGGATACTTTTCTGGCGTTTTTTTGAAGATCCATCTACGATTGAGAACCCTTGAAGGCGCTGAGGAACTCAAATCTTCAACCTTTTGAAGAATCAAAGCAACTAGGTTAATCATTCCACTTAGCTTTAGGAATTAAGTATGTTTAGCCTAGTTAAACTTGTTTTTGTGTTTGATTTTACTGCAACTATGAGCTAAATACGTTTTTTGTTTCTGTTTGGGGAATACCAAGGAACTCCTATGGTTTAATTCTTAGCTTTTGATTGATTGTTTATTGGTGATTTATTAAATTAAGTTTGTTAAATAACCTTATGCATTAATCACAACTATTTTCTATTAATTGGAAGACAATTAAGCTGCATGAACATCTCTTAGTTGTTAACCTCATATGTCTATGTGAACACTTAATCATATGCTTAGGAATAATGAATATGAAACTAAGATCAACAAGATAATAGGTAGATTAATGTGTGAACTTGTTTGAGAAACCAACAAACAAGAGGTTAATTGAACCACAATTTGATTAACCACTACAAATCTTATTTAATCCAAATTATTAATCTAGGGAACTAATTAGTTTAAACACTTCATCACCGCTTGAATTAATTAATTGTCTAAGGGTTAGGAGTAATGAACATGAACCTAACCACTATAGTTGGTAGCCAATAACAATTAATCTATCATAAATTCAAAATAACCATAGGAGTGAATTGATTGAACTTAAATAGAAACATCTTTATCAAATTTGGTGAATTAGTTGTTTGCTTTAGTTACTTAGTTAATTAAGTGTTTTTTGTGGTGTTTTTAAGTTTCTAGTCTTGCAAAACTAGAAAAAAAAAACCTTTTACTTTCATTAATTGCTTAGTTAAAATTAGCCATTAGTTTAATTTTCCGTTCCCTGAGTTCGATACCCTACTTATTCAACTATACCACTAAAAGACAGGTTCACTGCCTTTGTGTGCTAAATTTATTAATAAAAAGTAGGAATAAAACAAGTGCATTTTACACACATCAGGGGGCTAAAGAGAGAGTCTAGAGTGAGAAAGAATGGTTTGGAAAGGTGTGAGAATGAATGGAACCCGACACCTCTATTTATAGTGTGAAATCCTGATGGACTCACCGAGTCGGTTCACTGACTCGCTGAGTCAATGCCACATGTCAGCATCTGATGGCTTTCCTTGGAGAGAAAGCAATGGCTGTGATCGTGCCACGTCACCCAATATCGCATATCAGCCTTCAAACTTAGAAAAATCATAACTCTCGCATACGAGCTCCGTTTTCGACGTTCTTTTTTTCCACACGTAAGTAAAAACAAGATCTACAACTTTCATTTAGACTCTGTCGGCTAATTCTCGACCGGTCTCAAATTTAACAGTAGGGGCGTTTAGACTGTTAAATGACCGCGAAGAATTCGTAACTCCTTCATACGAACTCCGTTTTCGTCCATCTTTTTACCGTTGAGTTCCTATTAATGAGATCTTCAACTCTCATTTAGGTCGCATAAGCCAAAAACCGCTCGAACTAAAATTCGAGTTTTGGGTTGTACACTGCTAAACCGAAACTTCGAAAAATCATAACTTCCTCATACGAAGTCAGAATACGAAGTCAGATTTGGGTGTTCTTTTTATGGATTTTCTCGTTTTAACATATTCTATGACTTTCGTTTAGACAACTAAGGCTAAAAAGTCTTCTATCATAAATTCACTTTTTACGCTTCCCGGTGCCGTGCCGGTTTTGCCGTAAAACTTCGACGGGCCATAACTTCTTCGTTATAACTCGGATTTCGGCGTTCTTTATATGTACGGAAACCTTGTAACATATACTAAAACTTGGTTAAGATTATTTATTCTAAATAATCTTTTGCCGAAAATTCATTTTCGACCCCTATTATCCCTAAATTGACTAGCCCGGATCTACGGGCGTTACACGGTTCAAGGCCGCTGAGTCTAGATCTGGGGGACAGCGAGGCCTCACTTGTGGGAAGTGCGGTAGGTTTCATGAGGGGGGTTCCGATCTGGTAGTTTGTGACACAAATGTGGCAAGGAGGGGCACTATACGAGGGATTGCCGCAAGTTAGCCCAGTTTAGAGTACGAGGATTTTCTATCATTGCGGTTAGGTTGGCCATATGAAGGCCAACTGTCCCTTACTCGCCGCCAAGCCGGCGCAGGCCCCGACGCCAGCCTTGTAAAGGGTCATTGATGGATGTCAAGGGAGGGTGGAGCCCCCGAGGGCTCGAGGTCGCGCTGTTCAGCTCACTGCCGAGGAGCCAGAGCAGCACCAGATGTGGTGACTAGTATGTTTCTATCCCTTATCTTGATAATTATGTTTTATGTTATGCTTATTTATGTGCCTCTATTAGGTATGTTTCTAGTGAACACTTTGCCTGCTTTAGTGTTGTTTGACTTGGGTGCGAGTCGGTCCTTCGTATCTCAATCGTTCAGTAGGGAGTTTGATATGCCTATTGGGGAGTTGGAGTGTCCGTTGCGAGTTTCTATCGCCAATGAACACGAGGTTTCTGCTTCTTTAGTGTATCAGGGTTGTGTTTTGGAGATATTTAGGGTATCTTTTCTGATCGATTTGATCCCTATTCCCATGGGGGATGTTTGCATGATTGTGGGTGTAAGTCCCTAAATTGCCCGTGTATCAGTCAGATCCGTTTGATGGTGCGGAATCCCAATCACACGGATGATGTAAGATCAAAAATAGAAGAGAAGGAGAAGAAGAATAATATGAATCTTGAATGTATTGATAATATGAATTAAGTTCCTTACACAAGATTCACCCACACAAACGTTCTTTTCTCTCTGGCAGTAAACTCCTTAGGGTTCATCCATCTATTCCTCACACCCTAACACCTATATTTATACTAGGGGAACATGGGCCGGAAACACATGGGCCGTAAATGAGTTTACGGCCGTAAGGTGTTTACGGCCGTAAACTCAGCCGTAAACTAGACCATAAATTCATAAAATATTACACAAAAATATAATTGCCCAGAAAAGCAAAGTATAAACCATATTTTGACCTAACAATCTCCCCCTTGGTTTATAGCTTTCTTTTCTTAATTGACCCAACAAGCTCCCCCTAAAAAGTAGCTGGCTTTCTTGATAATCTTCAATGGGAGCTTGGCTTCAGCTTTAACCTTCGATTTCTTCAGAACATCAGGATGAACATATGAATCTTCAATGAATGACTTCATCTTGAGCACTTGGGCATTTCTTCAGAATTTGGCATTGAACGCACGTTGGGTGAGGAGGCTTGACGTACTGATTCTTGAAAGATAGCGCTTTCAGCTTGAGAATCTTCAGAGAGAACATCAAAGAGAACAAATCTTCTGGATCACTTCAGCAAGTACAAAGATAACAGCAGACTGATTGAGGAGGCTTCAATGCAATCCGTCACATAATCTTCAATTGCAGCTTCACCTTGCTTCTGGGGTTGAAGGATTGAATGTTGAAAGAATAATATTCATTTCTTGATCCTTCGAATGCGAATTCTTCGATGTTCACGGACAAGGCTTTGGCTCATAAATCTTCAACACAAACTCCATGAGTTTCATCTTCACCTGAAATCACTTTTCAAGACAAAACAAAACAAAAAGAAAACTTAGCACACAAATTAAAACAAAAACAAAAATATTTTTGGATTTTTTGATTTTTCTGAACAAGAAATAAAACAGAAATAACACTATTTTTGGATTTTTAATTTTTCTGATTTTTCTTTGATTTTTCTTTGATTTATTTATTTATTTTATTTTTTTATTTTCATTATTTTTAATTTTTAATTCTCCCCTAATATTTAAATTAGAAGAAACTATGACAAATTTAACAAAAATAAAATTGATATCTAACTTTAAGAGTGATTTGGGATCAAAGTTTTTAGACAGCCTTTATCCACTTGTCGGTACCTTCCATATTCACATCTTTGTCTGGTCGATCGTCGGTATTGTTGTCCACTTAAACATGAAAAATTATGACAAATTTAGGACATACTATTTGATACAAGACAGGTGAACTTAAGTTCCTAGATATTATATCTGATCCTAAGTTCCTAGATACTATATCTTAAGGACCATTCATCTGACGACGACCAGGGATATTGTTGTCCACCTAAATTGAGCAGCGAGATCTATAGACAATCTTTGAGTGTTCAATTTTAATTGTACTCGAACATGTTTCCCGCTTCCTGATATGCCCCAGCCATCAAGAACTTCCAGAGTACTCCTTACACCGGGTGAGCAGACAACCATTCAGAGAGAGAAGAGATTCAGAATTCTATTGCTAACTACTTCAGAGGGGTTGAGAAGAAGAAGGTTGCATATGTTGTGTACCAAGTCGGATTAGAAGTCGCGCAAAGGAGACAACATATGGCTAACAGATAAGAAGTATTTCACATATATATAGCCTGCAGAGAAATAGAGTTGCATATGTTGTGTACCAGGTCGGATTGGAAGTCACGCAAAGGAGACAACATATGACTAACAGACAGAAAGAAAGAAAATGATATTCTACAGACCTAATTTATCGGAATTTACCAGTCACCCCATCCAACCGGAATTAAGGACAGAATCCGCACATCGAGGAAAAGTTAAACCACGGTTCCAAGTACGGGTTCAATTAATTTGACAAGTAGATTCCCATATATATCTCCCTGTTAAACCTATCCGAGCGTCGTATTGTCAGGCTAAACATATCTAACTAGGTCAGGATTTGTCAAGTCTATAAATTTCCTAAGTTCAACTCTCCCTAGTCAAGTCCATTTTAAAATTTTTCGTGCCTACCGACGCATCAAGTCAGAACATAGACCCTTCAACTTTGGGTACGTTACGCAGACTCAGGTTGCCTGTTATCACTTGATAATATCACTTCCCAAAACATCTCTTGCAAGCACATTCCATTAACACCATATTTTTTATTTTCTGATTTTCTAATGTTTTTGGATTTTTTTTAATTTTTGTTTTGTTTTTATTTCTCCCCCTAAATTTGTGCATATGAGAGAAATGAAAGTAAATGCGCAAATTTAAACTATGCTAAACAAAAATTAGTCTTTAAAGCGAATCAGATTAAGAAAAACTTCGTAGTATAGAGAAGAAAATGCAAACCGTAATTCACCGACTGAATCTACATTCAGAAGGTCTGAGAACAGCAACCATAATCTCATAACAGATCCGAAAATTCTTCATATCATTAAGCACTAACCCCATGTGATCCCTTCCTTTCTTCCTTTCCCACAAAAGGACACATACTCTCAAACAATGTTCTGAGTGTTGTACAGTTGAGAGATGTCTCCTATCATGTGCCTGGAACAGCCACTACCAGCAAACCGAAGTCTGATGATATGCCTCCATAGCTGCTCCGACACAGAACGGGATTAATTGGTCTTTGGAACCCAGTCCATTTTGAAATTGGGTCGACCTTTGTCATCAATGCATGGTACTCTCTCCCATGACATATCCTGCTTATCACAAACAGAAGACAATGAAATATTATAGTCATTTGAAGATTTGGGAGTTTTCACCTTTGGTACCCATCTATATTCGGGTTTAACCCATTTCTTTTTCGATCCGATGGGTGCCTCGGCACTTGCTTTGGAACTTGAAGTCGGCTGCCTAGATGACTTTGACCTAACTGGTCTTGGCTTCACAGGAACATCTCTTGAACTAGACTTCTGGGTCAACATTCCCTTCTTGTTCTTGGGAGTTGGATGCTTGACCTTGGGAGTTGGATGCTTGGCCTTGGGAGTTGAATTCTTGGCCTTCATGGCATTCAATTCAGCATTGTCTGAACGTGATCTCGGGGGGTTTCTTTTGAAGTATCTCCCTCTTGGCGCGTTCTTCCAGCCTTGTGCATAGTAGGGAACGTATGCGCGATTTGGACAATTTCTGGCAATGTGTTCAGGTGTTCCACAGTGAAAACATGTCTTTTTCTTCACTGTGAAGTTGTTTCTTCCTGCCCCTGGTGGCGTATCCTTGCCTTGTCTCTTGTTGTTGCCAGATGCACACTTGCAATAGGCACTCTTTTGCGCTGGAATTGGAGGCCTATATTTCTCAACGGCAGGTTTGTTAGGAGCAATAGAATTCAAAGAAATAGATTCTGAGTTCAAAGAGTCATTAGTTTGTTTAGTAGTGTTCTCCTTGTTCTCATCTTCTGCTACTTTACCTGCACATTTAACAGAAGCATTAGTATTTTCAACATTAATAACTCCTCTTGACACAAATCCAGCTCGTTTTCCATATCGAAGATGTGGATCCCTGTCAGTTTCGTCCTGTGTTATAGGGATGGATGTGTAGTTATGATTATAAGGAGGAGGTACACTATCATACACTAGACCCTTGCTTTGATACCAATTGTAAGTCCCTAAATTGCCCGTGTATCAGTCAGATCCATTTGATGGTGTGGAATCCCAATCAAACGGATGATGTAAGATCAAAAATAGAAGAGAAGGAGAAGAAGAATAATATGAATCTTGAATGTATTGATAATATGAATTAAGTTCCTTACACAAGATTCACCCACACCAACGTTCCTTTCTCTCTGGAAGTAAACTCCTTAGGGTTTATCCATCTATTCCTCACACCCTAACACCTATATTTATACTAGGGGAACATGGGTCGGAAACACATGGGCCGTAAATGAGTTTACGGTCGTAAGGTGTTTACGGCCGTAAACTCAGCCGTAAACTAGACAATAAATTCATAAAATATTACACAAAAATATAATTGCCCAGAAAAGCAAAGTATAAACCATATTTTGACCTAAAAGTGGGCATGGATTGGCTGAGTCACTTTGGTGCTATGATTGATTGTGAGGGCCATCGCGTGGTAGTTCAAGCCCCAAGTTGGGGAGAACTGGTTATTTATGGAGAGGGCACCAGGATGGGTTCAGGGTTTTTTTTGCAGCCAGGGATCGACAGTATATTCAGCATAGTTGTGCGGGCTACTTGGCTTATGTGGTGGACATGCGTGTTGGGGGGTCAGGTTTTAGTTTCTGATGTCTCGCTTGTAAGGGAGTTTGCAGATGTATTCCCGGAGGAGTTACCCGGTGTGCCTCCTGAGAGGCAGGTCGAGTTCAGGATCGACCTTGTGCTAGGTGCGGCTCCGATCGCCAAGGCATTGTACCGCTTGGCGCTGGAGCTGTCATCTCAGTTGCAGGAGCCACTAGGCAAACAATTCATCAAACCGAGTAGTTCTCCATGGGGAGTACCAATTTTGTTCGTCATGAAGAAGGATGATTCACACCGAATGTGCATTGATTACCGGGAGTTGGAAAAGTTAACGGTGAAGAACCGTTATCCCCTTCTACGGATTGATGACCTCTTTGATCATTTGCAGGGTGCATTTTGGTTCTCCAAAATATATCTGAGGTCTAGGGATCATCAAGTCAGGATGAGAGAGGAGGACGTGGAGAAGACCGCGTCCCGGACTCGTTATGGACATTATGAGTTTGTGGTGATGTCGGGTGGAATCACCAATGCGTCTGTGGTATTTATGGATTTGATGAATCAATTATGCAAGCTGATGCTTGATCGTTTAGTTATCGTATTTATTGATGTTATCTTGGTATATTCCAAGACCATAGAGCAACATGAGGAGCATCTTCGCGAGCTTCTGGGAGTTTGAGGTGAGATCAACTTTATGCTAAGTTCTCGTAGTGCGACTTTTGGCTACGAGAGGTTCAGTTCCCTGGACACCTCGTTAACCAAGACGGGATATTGTTCAATCCGGCTAAGATCGAGGTTGTGATGCAGTAGGAAGTTTCGAAATCTCCCTTGAATATCAAGAGTTTCTTGGGATTGGCAGGGTACTACCGGAGATTCATTTAGGATTTTTCCAAGTTTGAAGTACCCCTCACTCGTCTGACGGGGAAATGGGTGGATTTCCGGTGGGGCCCTGAGCAACAGTCAGCATTCGAGACCCTTCGACATAAATTATGTGAGGCCGTGTTTTTAACCCTCCCAGAGGGAATTGAGGATTTTGTGGTATTTTGTGATGCTTCCATCACTGTTTTGGGGGCGGTCCTCATGCAGAGAGGATGGGTGATAGCATATGCTTTGTGGCATCTGAAGTCGCACGAGACGAGATATCCCACGCATGATCTTGAGTTGGGGCCTGTGGTTTTTGCCCTCACGATTTGTAGGCATTATCTTTATGGGTTCCGATGTACCATCTACATAGATCATAAGAGTTTGAGGCACATTATGGATCAACTGGACCTGAACATGAGGTAGCACAGGTGGTTGGATGTAGTCAAGGATTATGACTGTGAGATCCTTTACCATCTGGGTAAAGCGAATGTGGTAGCGGATGCTGTGAGCCTCAAGTTAGCTAGGTCTTCAGATGGGGTATCGTGTATGAGGATATCAGTGGATTCCCCGGTTTTGGGATTGATTAGGGAGGCTCAGGGCGACGGTGTTTAGGAAGAGAAATGGAAGATAGAGAGGATCATGGGTGAGATCACCATATTTGTTACGGTTAATCGTGGATTGTTTACCCTTTATGGTCGGGTGTGGGTTCCTATGTATGGTGGGGTCAGAGAAATTGTGTTGGAGGAGGCTCATAAGTCTTGCTTTTCTATCCATCTGGGGGCCACCAAGATGTATCGGGATCTAATATTGAGCTATTGGTGGTCGTGTATGAAGAGGGGGATCGCCTGGTATGTGGAGAGGTGCTTGACCTGCAGGATGGTCAAGGCCGAGCATCAGATGACACATGGGAAGCTGCAGCCTCTGGAGGTTCCCATGTGGAAATGGGAGCAGATTTGGATGGACTTCATCACCAAGTTACCGAGGACGACGAATGGTTTTGATGCTATTTGGGTCATCATGGATCGATTAACCAAGAGTGCTCATTTCCTGGCGATTCGGGATAGTTCTTCAGCCAAGAAGTTGGTTGATGTGTATATTTGCGAGATAGTTGATCACCATGGGGTTCCAGTCTCCATTGTTTCAGACTGTGATGTTCGTTTCACCTCTAGTTTTTGGCAAAAGTCCCATGAGGAACTAGGCACGAGGTTGCACTTCAGCACAACTTATTATCCGCAGACCGACGGCCAGAGTGAGCGGACGATACAGACCCTTGAGGATATGTTGCGGACCGGTGTTATTGATTTTAGTGGGAGATGGGACTCTTACTTACCTCTTGCGGAGTTTTCCTACAACAGTTTTTACTCCAACATTGGTACTCCACCTTTTCATCTCTTGTATGGGCGGAGATGTCGTACCCTTGTCTGTTGGGGCGAGGTTGGTCACAGGGTTATGAGGTGGGCCGAGGTGGTCCTTCAGACTATGGAGATGATTCAGCATATCAGGCAGAGATTGCAGACTGCTCAGAGTCGGCAGAAGAGCTATGCCGATCGGCGCCAATTCGAGTTGGAGTTTTAGGTCGGCGACATGGTGTTACTGAAGGTCTCACCTTGGAAAGGTGTGATTCTCTTCAGGAAGAGGGAAAACTAGGTCCCCGATATATTGGGTCATTCCAGATTATTGCCAGGGTTGACAAGGTGTCGTACATATTGGATCATCCTAAGGAGCTCAGTCAGATTCACAACACTTTCCATGTTTCACAGCTGCGAAAGTGCGTATTGGATGAGGATGCAGTGGTGTCATTTAATGATATTCCGGTTGATGAGCGCCTGAATTATGTCGAAAGGCCCGTAGCTATTCTGGAGAGGAAGGTAAAGATTTTGCGTAGCAAGGAAGTGCCTTTGGTAAAGGTACAATGCCAGCATCGGAGGGGCTCTGAGTGCACCTGGGAGCCGGAGGCTGAGATGCAAGAGCATTATCTGGAGTTGTTTGCTAAAGTAGACTTCGAGCAAGAAGTCTAGTTCAAGTGGGGGAGAGTTGTAACATCCCAGTAATTCAGGTATTTCTAAATTCATCCCTTGGTTTCTAATGTATGTTATTTTGTCCCTTGGATTGGACAGAAGTAGTCTTGGGAAGCCCTAGTGGCAAATTTGTAATTTTGGGGCCCAGAGGAGTACGCTAAGCATACATGTGGGTACGTTGAGTGTACTACGGGTGCACCCTAGTGCACTGGGCGTACATGTATGTACGCCGGGTGTACTCGTGTTTGAAGGAAACCCTAAGTTTTAGGGTTTGTGGAGGTATTTAAGCATCCTTATGGCTCATTTATCCCTACCTTTTAAACCTCCAAAGTCTTAGAGTTGTTCTTGCAAAACCCTAGCCTCCTAGAGTGAGATTGAGAGCCTTAAAGCGTGTTCTTGGTGTTTTAGAGGAAGGAGATGTGCATTAAGAAGCTTGAAAGCTTGAAGCGACGATTGGATCTGGAAGTTAGGCTCTCTTCTCCACCATTTAAAGGTATAAATTTCATACCTTTATGGTTTATTTGATAGATCTTATGTTTGCGTCTTTTTATGTTTCTTTTTGGTCCCAAATTCTCCATATTGAGCATGGCATGCCGTGGATGTTTTGAGTCGTCCTTTCATACCCTCGGAGGGATCCCTTATCATAAAAATAAGGTCCCAATGGTGATGGGATTAAAACAACTTTTAATCTATGAAGATCGATTAGATCTTGAACAAGTATATGAATATGAAACAGTAAAAACGCAATAATAAGAACAAAGCAGCTTGAATCAAACGTGTCGAATGATTAAATAAAATCCTCAGAAGAGCTCGATTAAGAACATCAACTGTAGAGGATTAGAAGATTACAAGAACGATTAAAGAAAATATTGTACTCTATATGAATCACTATGACGATAATCTCTAAAACATTACCCTAATATGCATGCAAGCATTAACTTATATATAATACATAAAAGGCTCTCGGTTGGATAGGCCCAAACCGGAGAATACAAGGCTAAACTAACGAGCCCAAAAGACGCAAGATCAAAACTATCTTCAGCCCAACAATCTCCCCCTTTGCGTCAATTTGGAGCGAGACCTTCACTTGTGACTTGGGCCGGCAGCTGAAGCTGGTACCTTCTTCTTCACGGTTTTAAACAGACACTTGGTTATGGAGAGGATGGTCTGTCTAAACCGGATGTACCAATTGATCATATCATTGAAGTACTTGATGTCATCAGCCGAATTCTCCTTACACCGCTTGATGATTGATAAGACGTGTTCCAAGCAAGCTGTGGTGTAAAGGTGCTTGTCAGCTAAAGCGAAGAGACATTTCTGTCCTTCAGCTCTAGTGAACATCACTGAGTTTCGCCTCGGATCTATCTTGCCCATTTGCATTTGATTTAGATCACTGGCCGATCCCACAGGTGCTACTTTCGGTTTCTTCTTAAAAACCGTGGCGACCTCCTGATCCATTAGGGCAACCTCCATGATGTAGCAAGCCAACATCCTTTTGACATGGTCTATGATGGGACCATATTCAGATTCATCTGTCAGTAGGATATTGTACAAGACTATCCAGTCATGAGGATTCAGATTCGGCAGATCCGCCAGGGTGATAATGTGACCAGTTCTTGCAGATCCACGAATAAGCTTGAACTTAACGTTTGTGAATCTCCCCACGGCATAAGGCTTCAGCACCCGAACATTAACAATCTTCTGGGCGCTCCATGTAAGGTATTGAGGGCGAGCGGCCTCCAGGTAGAAGTCAATGAGCTCCCTGTCAAGCTCATCGTTCGGATGCGGGACTTCAAAAATGTTAGAGAAGACGTGGAAGATGAACGCCTTTCGAGTCAGCGGCATATCAAACTGCGAATCGATGGAGTTGTTGCAGTCAAATGATATCACCGGCTCGAGCCATAGTATGCTTGGAGTCTCTATGGCCTCTTTTATCATACGATCCCTGGTCCAGGCAGGGAAGAGCAACTTTCGGCTCTCAAGGAGATCGTGGGCTTCTTTTTGCTTTCGTTCGGCTTCTTCAGCCTCACGCGCCACACGATTGACATCGTCTTCAGCATTGCGACTGTTCTTTCTTTTTTAACAAGTCAGCAATGGTCTCCTTGTCTTCATCTTCATCTTCATCTCCTCCCTCAGCAATATTTTTGCCCTTGTTCTTCACACCCGAACCCGAGGCATGACCAGTTGGGGGTGGTTCGGTTGTGTGAGTAGCTTTGGAGGAAGGAGGTGGTTTCGATCCTTTCTTCTCATCTCCCCCTTGTTTCGGAATGGACACGAAACTCGGTAGACCTTCAATTTTGCTTAAAAGGTCCATGGCCGGAGAGAGTTTTTCAGTGAGGGTACGCCTCACTGAGTGGTTAAGGATGGGGTCGTGTGCTTCCAGGATGTTTGATAGAGCTGCGTGGACATCCGAAACACACGTCTTTATGACCTCCCTCTCGGATCGAAGAGCTTCCAATTGTTGCTGGGAGTTGGAAAGCTGCGTGCTCTTGACCTTAAGGGCGGTAGTCTTATTCGCCAAGACGTCCATCAGAGAATTTTCTGCCGTAAGATCCTCTTGTAGCTTTGCCAGGCGGGCATCGATGGAGGCACGAAGTGCTGAGTTGTCGTCGCTAAGATGTTGTCTGAGAGTAGTGAACGAAGACAGCTCCGTCGAGACAAACTTGGCCAATTGTTGAACAACTGGTTCCAGAGTCGTCTTAGTGGCTTCGGCGCTCTCCTGCAAGGACTGCAGCAGGACAGAAGCGTCATTGAATAGTTTATCGACTTTTTCGGTCGCTGCCTCACAGGCTCGGGTGGAGGCGTCGATAGCAGCAGTTGCTGAGGCCACGGAATCATGTTGAGCCCTGGAGAAGGCGTCAACGATCTTCTGAAGGGTAGCTTCAGACAAAGATGACTGCTGGTTGGAAGAGGAGGCGAGAAGTTGATCAACCTTCTCGTTAAGCTCGCGAAAATGCTTCTTTGTTACAGGAGCATCATCCTCCTCATCACTCTGAACTTGAAATGGACTATAGTAGACCGAATCGAAGTTCATGTGATCACCACCAAGGTACTGATCGTCGCCATCGGAGGCGTCTTCTGGAGATTGAGGTGGTGGTGAAGCTGGGGGTGTTATGGGTTTGGTTGGTTCAGGTTGAGTGGGTGGGGGGTTAGTTTCGGGTGGTGGTTGTGTATGGGTAGGGTCGGTTGTATGTGTTTGAGTTTGTGGTGGTTCGGTTACAGGAGGGGTTTCGGTAACTGGTGGTGTGTCGGTTGATGTGGTGAATATGGGTGGAGGTATAGGGAATGAGGTTGGGGGAATAGTGGGGTTTATGGTGGGAATGGAAATAGGAATTGTGGGTGGAGGTGAAGGAACTGGGGATTGATGAAGTTCCATCTCTGGGGTTGGGGACCGAGGTGGTGTGTTGCCTCGTTGAGGAGATTCGTCTCCTTGTGATCCTTCAGAGTCCGAACTCCCACCTTCGGATTTGCTTGAAGATGAGGGAATAACGAGCTTTCGCTTCTGTTGGGTCTTCCTTCTTTTCGGCTGTGGGGATGAAGCAGCCTTCGGTTGTTTTCGCTTCTTGGGAGAAGGTCCCTTTGGAGCTTTGGACACTTGCTTCCCCTTCTCTGCCTTTTTGCCCCTGGTCACCGGTTTATCGGCATCATGAATCGATCGCAGCATGTCCGGTGTCAGTTCCCTCGGACCAGTTGGCCTAAACTCCTTGATCGTCCTGATCAGTCTGCTATCGGCGGGCACATCGGCATACATCGACTCCGGGATAGAGCCAATGAATGAGAATTTTGATGCATCGGATACGATGATCTTCTTGGTATGAAACATACCAATAGAAGACATCGATGCACCATCGGCTGTTGGAACATTGAACTTGTCCATGGCCCATCTTGTGATCAAGATCCAGAACTGGGCCAACGACACCTCAGAGTGTCGAGAAGAGGAAGAGAGGCTCTGAATCAGCTGTTGCCAAAGGACAAACCCATAGTCCAGGTTTATCCCATTGTACACCCCATACATTATCGAAAGGAAAAGACGACTTGCACCGTCAGATCCTGAGCTCCTCTCTGACAGTCCCTTGAAGAGAATTGTAAATAACCCATTCCACTGGGGCGGTAGGCAGGACTTCTTAAACTTGGCGACGGAGGTGAGAACCTCTGTGTAGCCCATGTTGTAAAACATGCTGTACAACATCCCAACTGGAATCGTCTCCGGGTGAACTCGTGATGGGTCAGCAGCAAACCCTAACATAGTGCAGAAACGGGGGCGAGAAATCGAGGTCTTGTGTTCTGCCACTTCAAAGAATACCCTGTCGACGGCCTTGTCGTAGTAAGCCGTCGCATAGACCTGAGATAAGGCCACCATTGGCACCGTTTCGATCCGTGACAGTGCAGGAGCAAGCTGGGAGTACTTGAGGCATTCTATGACCGGCAACATGTAGGAATCATACGCCAGTGGGTTCAGATCAATGACTAGGCATTGTTGGGGCTGGATGGGAAGAATCTGAGAAGTTGCATGAACAGAAGAAGATTCAGCCATTGTTGCAGGTTTTGAGAAGAAGATGAACGGGAGAGTGTTTGGGAGTGTTTTTGCTTTGGAAATTATGGAGGCAGTAAAGAGGTAAAAGGTGGTGTTGATGGCTTTTTATAGTGGGTGATAGGAGAGAGAAAAATCGTTTCAAATCTCTTATGGAAATACGAAGCGGGTTTTTTTTTGAGTGACTGATTGGTAACAGTTGGGGCGTGCGATGATCACGTAAGAGAGAGAGTGTCAGATTCCTAGGATTACGCCGCCCAATATGCGTCGGTTCAGAGAAAGGAACCATTTCCATTTCCACACGCGCCTCTAATGCCAGAGTGATGACGCTTCAATATCGCACACGCGTCCTTTAAGTGTCAGAAAAAGCGCGGCCGTTTCAAATTCACGCGCCCTCCTTTTTACCGTCGTTTGAATTTTTATCCTTTGGACTCCCGCCGCGTCAGCAACCTTTCGTCTTATCCCTTTTAAATGGCATTGTAGAATAAATGAACCACGTGGATAGTTTTTGACCACAATTTCATTATTTACCATCCAGTAATAATCCAGCCTGTAAAATAATTAGTAACAGAATTTTGGAAAATTTAGGATTTTCGTGCAAAGAGTGTAAAAGGAAAAGAAATAAAGCAACTCTTTTTAGGATATTCTATGATGTCAATAATGACACGAAATTGATGATCCCGGGCACGAATCTCTTCCTTCAAGGTCAAGAGAGTCCTCAAAGTGTTAGTTTGGAATCCCGTTGAATTACGATCAAACATTTATTAATAAATGTTGAAAGGCTTCTTTTAAGAAGGCTAATTAAAGGTGGTTTCGCTTTGATTCATCAATTCTATTCTTGATATAAGAAAGAAAGTGAACAAAGTACTTGTGAGACCGGTGTAGTCTGTTGAACAAGTAGGTTGGAGTTGATTTTGTTTTGGCTTTGATTAATATGAAATCTCATATGAAAATTTAAAACTGGATCCCTTGGGAAGAAATGTTATGGTGTGTAACAATTTCATGGGAATCACTCAAAAGAAAAATTGAGATTTCATGAGGGTACATTCTTCAATTCATTGGTGAAATCTTGATCAAATTAATTGGTCACCGTCAATTCGTTGGTGTTGAATTTTGGGTTTCACTCAGCTCGTAGTGGCACGAAACTAAGATCATAAACACAGATGTTGTGTAACCATAAACCTCAATGGTAGTTTCTGAGAGTCTCAAGGGTTACGTTAATGAAACGAATGTAATGGAGAAGGGTAATAGGGATGGTGTAAGAAAACATAGTACCTCTGCTGCGAACATAAGGACCAAGCAGGAAACTCTTAACTCATGTAAGAAAAGAGTGAGGTAGCTCACGATTAGAATAAATATGTTAGCCTTATTGGGAAGACAAGGTTTGTGTATACCAGGTCATGAAGGCTATTATTCAAAATCTTATGAGGCTTGGGACACATACAACAACATGCTTCTAGGGACACTTAAGTAAGTCATCAAATATATCCCCATAAACAAAAGAGCACACACAAAAAAAAAATATTTTTGGAGTTTTGATATTTAAAAAAAAATAAAAATAAAATTAAAAAAATAAGACTTAAAAAATTATAAAAGAGTTAAAAGAAAAAAAATACGATTTTAAAAAAACTTTGGAAAAAGTTGAAAAACCGAACCCGAACGTTCGGTTGGTTTCGGTTGGGAAAAAGTTGAAAAACCGAACCCGAGCGTTCGGTTGGTTTCGGTTCAGGAAAATTTTGAAAAACCGAACCCGAACCTTCGGTTTGTTTCGGTTCAGGAAAATTTTGGAAAACCGAACCCGAACCTTCGGTTGGTTTCGGTTCAGGAAAATTTTGGAAAACCGAACCCGAACCTTCTGGAGGTTTCGGTTTTGGAAAATTTTAAGAAACCAAGGAGTTTAGATATGCAATTTGGAAAAACTTTTTACACAAAGAAAAACAAATTTTGTACAAAGAAAATATACAACTCAGAAAAACTACCTTTGAAGTAATGAGCGAGTCAGATGGTTGAACCGAACCCGAACGTTCGATTGGTTTCGCTTCTTACGTTTGAGTTTGAGAGGTAGTGTGAGGTACCGACTCAGATTCCATCATACCTAGCCCTTGCAATATTTTATTGAATGATGCTTCAGGAAGAGCTTTGGTAAAGACGTCAGCCAGTTGATCAGTGGTTCTTACGAAGTGAACTTCGACATTTCCATCTTCCACATGATCTTTGATGAAGTGATACCTCAGTGCTATGTGTTTGGTTTTAGAATGTTGCACTGGGTTATGACAGATCCTAATTGCACTTTCAGAGTCACAATATAGTGGGATCTTCTTCATATTGAGTCCATAGTCTCGAAGTTGACTCTGGATCCAAATCACTTGGGATGTGCAGGATGCAGCGGCAATGTATTCCGCTTCGGCAGTAGACAGCGACACACATGTTTGTTTCTTGGATTGCCAGTTGACCAACTTCCCATCAAGAAATTGACAGCCACCAGTTGTGCTTTTACGGTCGAGTCCACATCCTCCAAGGTTAGCATCAGAATAGGCTTGAACGAAGAAGCCTGAATTGGATGGATACCATAGACCTAAGGAGGTGGTTCGCTTGAGATAGCGTAGGATGTTCTTTACTGCCAGCATGTGAGGTTCGCGTGGGTTAGCCTGAAATCGAGCACAATAACACACAGAAAACATGATATCAGGCCTGCTAGCAGTTAGATACATCAGTGAGCCTATCATTTGACGATAGAGCGTGATATCGACAGCCGGTTTATCTAGTGAAGGGGTAAGCTTGGTGCCGAATGCCATTGGGACTTTGACTTTTGAGTTGCCCATCATTCCAAACTTCGCTAGGAGAGTCTTCGTGTAAGCTTCTTGATTGATAAAGATGCCTTCGGGTCCCTGTCTTATATTTAAACCAAGGAAAAAATTAATAGGACCCATTGAGCTCATTTCAAACTTAGTCTCCATCAACTTTCTGAATTCAGCTGTTAAGCTGGGATTCGTGGAGCCAAAGATGATGTCATCGACATAAATTTGAACTATCATAAGGTGGTTACCTTCCTTTTTGCGAAAGAAGGTTGGGTCAACCGAACCTTGTTTGAATTTAGATATCTTTAAAAATTTTGTAAGCGTTTCATACCAGGCTCTCGGAGCTTGTTTGAGGCCGTACACAGCTTTATCCAGAATATAGCAATGATTGGGATACTTTTCGTTCACGAACCCAAGAGGTTGCTCCACATACACAGTTTCTTCGAGTTCTCCATTGAGAAATGCACACTTGACGTCCATTTGGAAAACCTCAAAGTTTTTGTGAGCAGCATAGGCCAGAAATATTCTAACAGATTCTAGCCTAGCTACTGGAGCGAACGTCTCTTCGTAATCAATTCCTTCCTCCTGACAGTATCCCTTGACCACCAGACGAGCCTTGTTCCTTATGACATTACCTTCCTTGTCCATTTTGTTCCTAAAACCCATTTGAGACCAACAACCGAAGCATCTGGAGGAGTTGGAATGAGGCGCCAGACTTTATTCCTTTCAAACTCGTTTAGTTCGTCTTGCATTGCTTGAACCCAATCAGAGTGATCGAGGGCAGTGTTCACTGTCTTCGGTTCAACTTTTGATACGAATGAGTTAAACATACAAAACTCAACCTTTGAAAATAAGGATGTCTGTTTTGCCTTCAGTTGAGATCGGGTTAGAACTTTTTCAAATACAACACCAACTACTTGAGAGATAGGACGATCTCTGGTCCATTTGGTAAGAGGAGGGTAATTCGGATCGAAGGTTGGATCTAGTTCAGCGTTGATCATCTCTTCTGGCTCAGATTGGCTATCGTAATCAAGCGTCATATCATCATGCTCCCCCTCAATTGATGAGTCTTGAGAAACATGAGGTTCAGGGGTTTCTTGTGGTGCTGGACTTTCAGACGTTGAAGCACCTTCGTTTGGAGGGGCATCTTCGGTTGGAGAGGCATCTTTGGTTGGTGGAGGACCTTCGGTTGAAGATGTAGAGTTTGGCTCCCCCTGGACTTGTGAGCTTGGCTCCCCCTCGACATTAGAACTTGGCTCCCCCTCGACTGAAGCATTGATGGATGGAGATTCATCAGTGGACGATTCTCTTTCATGCATTCTTCTTGCAGCATCTTCGACAATCTGCTTCATATGATCAACTTTGTTGTCAGCTGCACCTGCTTCTGAGAGAGAAGCTTTTTCCAGTTCGTCAAAGACTTCCATAAATTTCTCGTATAAGTTGGCGATCGAGACTGTGACTTGGCCAGTTTGAGGAAAGATTTCCCTGGCAGTGTCTTCTATGGCCTGTAGCTTCTTGACATAGCTATCGTCAAAGGTCACATAGTATGTCTCTTCAATCCTTCTTGAACGTTTGTTTAGGACCCTGTACGCCTTGGATGTGAGTGAGTAACCCAGAAAGATTCTCTTGTCGGCTTTGACATCAAACTTGTTGCGGTGTTCTTTAGAGTTAAAGATGAAACACCTTGAGCCAAACACATGGAAAAATTTCACATTGGGTTTTCTGTTATTTATTATCTCATATGGTGTGAGCGTGCATCGCTTATTGAGATAGGACCTATTCTGTGTATAACACGCAGCAGAAATAGCGTCAGCCCAAAAATAAAGAGGTAAGGAAGCGAAACTTAGCATAGTTCGGGCAGCTTCACACAAGGATCGGTTTCGTCTTTCGACTATTCCGTTCTGTTCTGGTGTGTAGGGAGCTGAGAAATTGTGACTAATTCCCTTTTCTGCAAGAAACTCTTCAAACTCCCTGTTCTTGAATTCGAGACCATTGTCGCTCTTGATGTTGCGAACGACCTTCTTGAGCTGGACTTCAATTTGCTTGATAAACACTTTCAGCTTTTGAGTCGCTTCAGATTTGAGCCTTAGAAAGAACACCCATGTAAATCGTGAAAAGTCATCAACGATAACAAGAATATACTTGCTACCACCGATGCTTTCGATAGATGAAGGACCACACAAATCGATATGAAGCAATTCGAGTGGTTCAACAACTTTTGTGTTGATTACAGATGGATGACTTTGACGACTCTACTTTCCCATTTCGCATGCAGCACACAAATGCTCTCTGTCAAACTTGAGCAATGAAAGACCCCTAACATGACCTCCAGTGACAAGTCGGTTGATATCTTTGAAATTGAGATGAGGGAGTCTTCTGTGCCACAACCAACTTTCGTCGGATTGAGCTTTTGATAACAGACATATGGCTGGGTTTCCTTTGATGGGTTTCATGTTCAGAGGAAACATTTCACCCTTTCATTCTGACTTTAGAATCATTTTCTTTGTCTTTTTCTCTATGATTTCAGAACCTTCATCATCGAATGAGACTTTGAGACCTGTACCTCCAACAAGCTGAGATACACTGATGAGGTTGGGTTGGAGTCCTTCCACATAAGCCACCTTCCTTATTGTAAAGTCACCATTCGTTATCATCCCGTATCCCTTTATGGTGCCGAAAGAGTTATTTCCAAACTTAACGTTGCCACCATTTGCAAGAGATCTGTATTCCCTGAGCTCCTCTTTCCTCCCTGTCATGTGACGTGAGCAGCCACTATCGATGTACCATTCTTCGTCAAACTGCTTGTCACTTATAACCTGCAAAAATTAAGCAGATTTAGGAACCCAAAGTTTCTTGGGTCCATGTGAGCTTTTCATGGGAACGGGAATAGTAAGAGAGATGTCAACTAGATATGTTCGTTTTATTAGAGTTGTTTCATCTTTCCTTTTAATGGTAAAGACTTTTATTTTGTTAGGATTGGGTGTGTTCGTTTTGGACTCTGGTTTGGATTCATCGACCTTCTGCTTTCCCTTCTGTTCAACTGATGAATGAGGTTTTTGAGAACAAGCGGGATTAGCTTTAGAGCAAGATGGAGATGAATTGGTGGAAGTAGAAGAATTAGAAGAACAAGAAGAGTTAGAATGAGAGGTTTTGGATGGAGAGGACTTCCTGGCTGGTGACTCTAGGTGACTCTTTTGCTTTTGATCATTGGAGGGACTGACCTTAGAGTCTTGTTCTCCTTTGACTTCAGAACTGAACCTCTGCGTTTGGTTGGAGTTGTTCTTGTAACCGAACCTTTGGTTTCGGTTGAAGTCCTTTTCAGAACCGAACCTTTGCCTTCGGTTGGTATCTTCTTGTGAACCGAACCTTGGCTTTCGGTTGGTATTTTCTTGTGAACCGAACCTTGGCTTTCGGTTGTTGTTTTCTTGTGAACCGAACCTTGGCTTTCGGTTGTTGGAACTTTCAGGCTTTCTTACAGGATTGTTTTCATACTTCAAATTCTTGTCTTTGTGTGAATAGTATGCATTCTGGGAGTGCCAGAATTGTTTCCTTTCAGAAAGGTTTTTCCTGTATCTTTGGTTCCTTTCTATCTTCTTATCCCTCATCTGCTTAGGTTGATGATGAACGTTCGCTTTCGTTTTTGTTGTCACCTTGGCTGGTTCCTTTTGAACTTCAGGAGTTTTACTTTGAGCCGAGGGAGCAGAGGGAATATCCAAAGAAGATTCAGTTTGCACTGAGGAAGTGGAAGGAATATCTGATGAAGTTTCACTTTGAGCTGTTGGAGTAGAGGGAATGTCTTCTTTTGCTGAATGATCATTCTCCTGAGGAATATCTTTCGTACCACTGGTACTTGGCTCATTGAAGTTATCCGGCTTATTTAATGGTTCAGGGATGTATCTTCCTTTGCTCATCCAGGAGGTTCTTTCAGACAAGCCAACGGTTTCGTTTGCATTATCAATAGGAGCTTCCCAGAAGTACTCATCACAGCCATCAGCATTGTCTTCGTTAACAATAGCTGTGAGTTCAGCTGTTTGATGTTCGGTTACTCCAGTCACCTTGTATACCTGATTCGGAGTGGTCCTGACCTTTTGATACACAACAGCTTTTTCTACTAATTTCGGGGACTTTTGTTGGGAAAATCTAGCGAATTCCACAGAATTTTCAGAAATAAGATTTTTGTGGTTTTCAGTTTCGCTTTTAACAAATTCTGAGCAGTCAACCGTATCCTCTACAGAAATTTCACTCATGTTTTCGTCCTCGTTAAGCTCAGATGCATTTTCAACATCGATTTTATTTTCTGAGCTTACGTTGGCGTTTAGAGAGTCAAATTTTTGCATGGTTTCGGTTCTCAGTTTAAGTCTGTCATTTTCGTCCAAAAGATTTTTGAGCATGTCCTTGTGGTCTTTGGATTTGATGAAGGACTCAATTTTGTCCAGTCCATACATATAGGATGGGTTGACATCATCAGACGATATCACACTCTCACAATAGTAGGCTTCGGCATCGATTTCATCCTCCTTAAACTCTAGGAAGGGCAAAATCATGCGATGGATCCTTTGGCCTATCTCACAGTCTAAGTGAAGTTGAGTAATATTGGAATATAAACGTTTAGCAATCAAACAAAAAAATTTCGTTGTTTTAACAATTTTAAATTGTCTCTCTGCAAATAAATGTTTTCGTCTTTGACTTTAACTAATTCCGACTCTTTTAACTCAATCCACATTCGCCGCTCCTCACTCTTCGACGCCACCCTGCTCAATTGATCAGTCAGGTTAGAAATGGTGACTCGAGTTTGAGTTAAGCTACTATCTAGATGAGAAATTCTTGTATTAACATTTTTTAGTTCTTTCTTATATGAAGATGGTGGTACTTTAGATGAAATAAAAACAGATTGTACCTTCTTTATCAGTTCATCGAGCTCATTGAACTGCTGGCTGAGTGGTTTGGCCGTAAAGCACATATCCTCCTGTACCTTCGGTCCATCGCTTCCTCCATCGGTGTTGTATCCCCTCATTTATGATACGTCAGTCACCATGAAGCATTTTCCTCCACTGCTTTCCTCCTTAGCCACATACGCCTTTCCATGGGTAGGCTTCCTCACTTCTTCATCTTCTGAGTCAGTAGACCAAACTTCTGTGCTACCGAACTCATCGTCATTAACCGAACCCTGCACAACAAGAGCATTAATAGAAGGGTTAGCTGTAGACTTCTTCTTTCTCAACTCATCCAATCTCTTCTGCAGCACGGCTTCCTCATCATTTCCATCGTCCTTTTCAGCCATCTTCTTAAGAACACAGTCCTTAGCATAGTGGTTCTTGCCACCACAGTAGAAACAGCTTACTCCAAAATCGCTATCTGCCTTCGGTTCCTTCTTGGGCTCCTCAGCCTTCGGTTCATTGTTCACTTTTTCAGAGCTGTAACTCCCCTGCCAGTTTCGGTTTTTGTTGCTGGGGAGTCTCTTCTTTATGAACCTCTTAGGATTGGACACCATCATGGCATAATCCTCAGATGTGAGGTCATATTCCTCCAAGTTAAGCTCTTCATCCTCCATCACAGCTTTACTTTTAGATAGGAGGGCCAACGAACCAAGACTAGAAACAACGTTCTTCTCTTGTACCACAATCTTCTCTTGAGACTTTAGAATACCCACCAGTTTCGCCAAAGAGTATGATTTAAACTGCTCATGGGCTTTGACTGTGGAAACCACTGCTCTCCACTCAGACCTTAGTCCGTTCAAGAAAGTAACCTTCTGTTCGATAAGCTTTGTTTCAATGTCGTGTTTGATCATCTTGCTGAGAAGATGATTGAAGCGATCAAACGTCTGGGTCACCGTTTCTTCAGCCCCTTGCCTGAATTCTCCAAACTCAGATAGAAGCAAGGTTTGGATAGAATGTTCAAGATCTTCGTCTGTGGAATACAGTTCGCGAAGTCTATGCCATACTTCCTTCGCCGTAGTACATGAGCTGACCAGTCTGAATGTGTCTGACTGAAGGGCGAATCTGATCAACCTTAACGCCTTAATATTACACTAGAATTTGTCTTTCTCGTCTTGTGCAATATCCTTCACGTCCTTAAGCAGATCGTTGTACTCTTTTTGTGTCTTGATGATTCTGGATGTAGCAGAATGAGAAAACGGTCCATTGATGATGGCTTCCCATATGAGATAACCATTGTCCTCCGATCCAATCACGTAATCTTCAAAATGATGCGCCCATACTTCATAGTCATGGGTGTATAAGATTGGAATCTTTGTCGTCGAACCGATGCTGTTGGAAATATTAATAGGGTTTGATTGCGTCGCGTCCATTATGATCGTAAAAACCTGTTCAAAGATCAGACTTGTAATAAAGCAGATTAGGGCAAAACAATAAATATTAAGATACGTCAATTAAGATGACGGCTCAATAAATATCGATGATTGCGGAAAACCCTAATGGAAATCTTTTTCACAGAAAAGATGTGTATCGATTACACAGCCTCCTGCTCTGATACCAATTGATGGGATTAAAACAACTTTTAATCTATGAAGATCGATTAGATCTTGAACAATTATATGAATATGAAACAGTAAAAACGCAATAATAAGAACAAAGCAGCTTGAATCAAACGTGTCGAATGATTAAATAAAATCCTCAGAAGAGCTCGATTAAGAACATCAACTGTAGAGGATTAGAAGATTACAAGAACGATTAAAGAAAATATTGTACTCTGTATGAATCGCTATGACGATAATCTCTAAAACGTTACCCTAATATGCATGCAAGCATTAACTTATATACAATACATAAAAGGCTCTCGGTTGCACAGGCCCAAACCGGAGAATACAAGGCTAAACTAACGAGCCCAAAAGACGCAACATCAAAACTATCTTCAGCCCAACAAATGGCTAGAAGTGTCCTATGCTTTTGGTGGAGTACGTTGTATTAAGAACTTTTGGACGTGTAAAGTCATAAAGTTGGAGACTTTATGACTCTAAGGTGCACATTTGGACCATGGATCTGTAGTTTGGGCTTAAGTGCTTAATCCATTAAGCATAAGATGAAACTTTTGGATCTGCGAGGGTACACCCCGCGTAATGGGGAGTATGCCCCGCGTACTTGGTCAGCCACCCCACGTACTACAAGAGTACGCCCCACGTACGCCTTTTGTTGGATTTTGGAATTTGGGCTTCAAGTTTTGGGCCACCTTTTTGGGCTTAAATTCTTAGGCCCTTATTGGACTATCTGAGTATGAGTGTTTTGGGCCAAGGGAAGGGTTGGACCTTAGAATAAAGGCCCAGAAAAGATTTTGGGCCCAATTTGGAAAATTGGGCCAATTATGGGTCTTGAATAACCTTAGGCTTTTGGATCAAGAATTAGGCATAGGTCTTGGCCCACTATGGGAAAGGGTAAAGTGGCCATATACCCTAGGTATGGGTTATTAGTCAAGGATGGTAATCAAATTATTAATTGGATGTTTATTTGTTGTGATAGTTCGGGGTTTTAGTGAGCCCGCAGTCGGAGGTTTTTAGTGCGACTCATCAGTGCGAGGTGAGTAGTTCTCAATGTACTCTCGGATCAAAGGCACCAAGGTCGTCCCTTTGGATTGTTATCCTTTTTTATTATATGATTGTTATGCTATAGTGATCTGTTAGACCTGTATTACTACTTGTATATGCTAGCTATGTTTGATTATGTTATATGTGATGGTTGGTTGGGTTGAGGCGGTCCTGCTGTGTGCAGAAGGCCAACAAAACCAGGGCGGCCCGGATAGAATAAAGGCCTGTGAGGCGGACCAGTAAGGTCGAAGGCTCGGAGAATGGTCCAGACAGGCTGAAGGCTCGGTGCAGCGGTCCAGACATGTGGAAGGTTCTATATGCATGTTGTTGTTGTAATATTTATGATTATGTATTGTGATGGTATTTTGGGGAAACTCGCTAAGCGTTAGGCTTACAGTTTTGGGTTATGTTTCAAGTACCTCAGATGATCGTGGGAAGGCAAAGGCTTGATCATACACCTTCTCATATTATGTTTTGTGATTTTGGGCAAAACTCTGATGTTATACGTGTTTTGAAAACTACAATGTAAAGAATTATTATTTTGGTTGGTTTGAAAAAGTTTAATTTTTTATGAAATTTTATGGACGTTACAGGGTAGCAAGCCCGTCTTCTTCCTACAACTAATCATGTTCAAAATGGGTAAAAAGATCAGCTTTTTGTGTCACGATTTGAATATCTTGTTCAAATAAACCAAACCCTAACCCAAACCCACATATAAATCCAAATCGTTTTCTTGGTTATCACATAAAATACCATCATTAAAAGAAAATGCAGGGTTTTCAGAATACACATTTTGGTTTTTAATCTTTTTGTGATAAGTAGATGTATGAAGCTTCAATTCATTATCTTAAAGAAAACAAATAGACGAATGTGAGGTTTTCTAACATGTCTTTGCGGTTTCTCTCTCTAGACTACACACCTTTTAATCTCTGCAATTCTAGAGAGAGTGTGAGAGGTGGACCCTCTTATTTTTTATATTTTTTAATTGAATAAATAAGTATTAGATTTTAAAAAAATGAAAGAAAAATAAAAAAAATAATACCCCAAATGTATTAAAGTTATTTCTGTTTAGTTAGGGACCAAATACGCAAAGAAACTAGCTCAAAATGACACGGAGCTCAAAAAAATCGAGATTTTGACTAAACCTTAGAAAAAAATGTATACCACATGGACTATTTTTACAGTTTTGTCTATTAAGGGCGTGTTTGGCTTAGCTTTTAAAAGTTCAAAAGTTCTTTTCCAAAAAGTTATAAAAAGTCAGGAAATCCTGACCTTTTCAAAAATTTGCTTTTCCTTGTATTAAAACTCCAAAAGTTACTAGTTTGCCAAACATCTTTTTGTTTTTTTCTTTTACAAAAAGGACTTTTAGCTGTAAAAAGCTAAGCCAAACACCCCCTAAATAGCTGTATAATATTTTTAAAATTGTCCTTTTTTAACATAATAATTTCGATTTGCTTGGTGATACGACCATATCTTAAGGTATCCATGACTATGAGGAAGATATTGATTTGGGCTAATTAGAGGATGTAAATGGACAAGAAAAATCATATTAAATGGACAAGAAAAATCATATTAATTGGGCCTCATACTTCATAATAGTGCCCCAATGCCCAAACGTGTTTGCCTCCAGTTAATCAATTCTCTTACCATCAATCCTCTCTCATCGTCTTGATTTGGATCTCATGTGCAGATTTCTACACGATAAACAATGTCAAAGAAATTGAACTGAAACGGAAACGATACGTTCTGGTGGTTCTTGTTTTTTTATAACATAACATTATCATCCATTTAAAGTTACAAAGTTTTCTTACTAGTCCCTTATTTTCTTTCTTATAATCACAAACTACCCCAAATTATTTTTTCTTCATTATGTGTTTGTGAATCTTCCAATTTACCCCCTTGACTTTCATACTTTGTATTTATTTCTCCTTCATTTTAGTTTCCATTTCACAACATTTAACCCCAACAAATTGATAAAATGTCAATTTAGACCTTTATAATACATTCTTATATCGCAATGGTCCAAATCAAAGATATTTTATTTTATCGTCTTAAATATTAAAAAGTCTAGTTACAAATTGTGTTCTTGAGCTTTTTATGAAAGAGAATGGAAGGGGAAGGGGAAAGGAAGGAAAATATGCATAAAAGTCACTCGTTCATTTTCAGGAAGGGAAGGGTAATTTACACAAACTACCTTTTGCTCTTCATCAATTCTTCATTTTCTCAAATGAAGAGAAAAAATATAAAATGTTTGATTCAATGATGAGTTTAGAATAAAAATCAACTTGGTTCACTATTTAAGTAAAACCGATATAAATAATAGAGTATAAAAAAATGCTAGTAGCAGGTTGGGCAGTAATATCACATAAGTAAAAAAATGTTGGAAAATAACCAATTAATGTGGTGATCATACTATTTTGTAATTTTTTTATGTGTTGCATACAATTATAGTATGTATTGTAACATTTTTCATATGACATATCAGGTCCTTATGATTAATTATATGTAGAATGATGGATATGACATTTGTCCACAACTTGAGGGACCAATCATGTGTGCTTCTAATACTTTCCATAAGGTGTAAATGATCAATTAAAACACACATGAGAGGACGCGTGTTTCATGGAGAGAACATAATTCTTTATTCTCCACTTTCAAAATCTTCTCTATAAGAACACCATTATCGTGTGTATCATTCTATCCATTAGATCAATAACATAGACATGTGAAGTGGAAGAATCATAATATGAAGTTAGTCATCTTCAACATCAAAGGATATAATCTTATCCAAGTAAGTTTTCTTTAAATCATTTATGGTTCTTGATGTTTATGTATAATTTGATCTTGGATCATGCATATTAATCTTTCATGTAGTATCAGAGTCACGTTGTAATATTAGTATTACACTATAATTTCAATTTTAGTGTTTGATTCGTGATTATCCTTACCCACTAAATTTGAAAAGTACGAACCCAAAAATTCATCTTTCGATTCTTTTCCTAATCTTCTTTTGAATCGTAAATACAACAAGACTATGTTTGGGGTTCATTTCTTGAGAAGAGATAAATTTAATTAAAACGATAAAAAAAGAGAGAACTTAAGTAACCTTTCTTTAGTCAATATATTTTTCCTCATAAAATGATCCCATTCAAGAGATTGAAATTGAAACACATGAAAGTCAATAATTATAATACATTTTCTTTAAGTTAGGTGGCCGAAATTTTTTGATGATTAAATAACCTATTTAAATGAGGTTGATCTTCACATAAGGAAGGAATATGACTAAGTTATGTATAGTGATTCCATCACTTGTGATCAATCAAGTAAGTGGAGTGAAGAAATGATGAAAGAGCTTTAATTTGGTATAAAAGAAAGACGTTTTGCATATTTGCTGAATTACCAAAGGGTTTTTTTTCAAACTTGTAAGATGCAAGTCGGTCCTTAAGAGCAAGTTGGACTCCAATGATTAACATCGAATGGGATAAAGCTCGATTGGTCATTAAAGGGTATTCATAAAAGGATATCAATAAATGTTCTTACCCAACTTCCTTAGGATCGTAATGGCCCTCATAGATCATTTTTATTTAGTGTTGTAGATCAAATAGACGTCAAATTATTATTCTTAATAATGATTTACAAGAAGATGTATTCATGACCCAACCAATATGTTTTATTTCTAAGGGTCAAGAACATCTATTGCTTAAAATGAAGGAATTATTATATTGTAACATCCCAAGAATTAAGACTAAAAATTTTCGTTTTTAAATTAATAAAACTATCATCCAAAACATCATCATAAAAATCATGGAGGAACAAAGTGTATCAAGAACATCACAAAACATCAGAGTAACATAAAATGTGGGACGAGGTGGTATGTGCACTGTAATCATCTTGGGCTCTTCCCCTTTGAACCAGAAGTACCTGAAAACATAAACTGAAAACCGTAAGCACAAAGCTTAGTAAGTTTCCCAAGATACCACATACAATACATAATAAACATATAACGGGCCCTGCTCGTCATCGGGTCGCGCCCGACATTGGGTCTCGTAGGTATATATATGTAAACATATAAACAGATAAATACATAACAGATGCAATAATCACAAAGATAAATAGCATATAGAATGGACATTGGGCCCCGCCCGGTAATCATATAAACATATAAACATATGCAAGAGTCACACATACATCTAACATTCTAAACATATCAAACCATGTGTCGGCATTGGTGTCTTCGACCCGCTAAACACAGTGAGGAAGCTCACCTCTAGCTGTTGAAATGCGCAAATGAATCTCGGTCTGTTGGTCTGGAAAAATCCACGTGCTAACATCAACAAAATAATACCCAATTAATAATTAGATCTCGACCCACATGAAGAATCTAAGCTACTTGACCAATATCTAGGGTAAAAGACTTTTTTACCATTTTCTTACTTGGCCCAAAATCAAGGCCCAATCCTTTAACATTAGAAGCCCATTAGTGGCCCATCATCCTAAATTGGCCCAAAACCCCTCATGGGCCCAAGCACAATAAGGCCCAAAAGCCCAAAGCAGCACCTCTCGTCATGAACAATCCTTGATCATGTCGTGAGACGTGTCCGATCCGAATCTGAGACTCACTCCTGACTCAGACGACTCCGCGGGGACGATAACTCATGCTCACGTTGTGAGATGTTATGTCTCACGTCGTGAGAACGGTCTTAAGCCAAAACCACCTTTCCAACATTCTTAATCCATTCAACCCTCAATCTCACCCCTTCCAAAAGTTAAGTAGGACCCTAATGGTACATAAAAATGCTTGCTTTATGGACATGCATGCATGCACCATGCATGTCCCCTCACCATTTTAGGTCAAAAAGTACAAATATGGCATCAAGTCCTCATGCAAGCTCTAATACTCCACCAAATCCCATATCTGAATGATATAAGACTCAAAGGACCATTTGAATCCATAAAGTTGTTAACTTTATGGATTTACTCCACTCTAATCAAGCCAAAACATAAGAAAATGGGCCAAAAACCTAGATCTAGCCATGAAATGGAGTAAAAATTAAGTCTTGATACTTGAAATGGTCTAAACAAGATGAGAATTGATGATGATGATGATCCCAAGCAACTTCCTTTCCAATATGATTCTTCTTCTCTCCTTTTTCTTTCCTTTCCACAAGCAAAATACCAAATAACTCAAGGCTACACAAAATCTAGGGTTTCCAGAGGTTTAGAGGGTGAGAGAGGCTGAGGATAGGTAACCATAGCCTCTCATTCTCTTAAATACCCAAAAATTAGGGTTTGGGGTCATTATGCCACTCTCACATCGTGAGACCTTATGTCTTACATCGTGAGACTCCAAAGATGCAGGTCAACGGGTCAATGGTCACTCACGATGTGACCCCCAATATCTCACGTCGCGAGGATCCTCAAAATGCGAAAATGAATGATTGTAGTACCTTAGGCTTCCGAATGTTACATATATGTGCTAAAACAAACGTCGTATCAATGGTATCTAAATTCAGCAAAGTCATAAAGAGGAATGACTTCATTAAGAGCTAATTAGATCAATGTATATACCTTAAGTTGAGTGGGAGGAACTTTTTCATGCTTTTTCTATATATAGATGAAATTATATTGGAAAATAAATAACATGATATGTTGATCAGAACACTTACTATCACATCACCTCGATATGAAAATTCTCTAAGAAGCCTCATGTGTAATGGGCATATAAATACATCGAGAAAACTAAAGGATTTTAGTATCATTCCAAAAGGTATATATCGAGTATGTAGTAGATCGATATAACATGCACATTGCTTCCCTTCAGCTGCTTCCATTGTTAAAGAAGATACTTTTGGTTTATTTCAATACCTAAAAAATAGAGGCAGAATGAGATCAAATGACTTCAATAGATTATGCTTCAGTAGTTGGAAGATTTATATATGTCTATATTTGTACTCGTCTCAAAATCACGTGTGTTATTGGTATCATATGTCATTATCAATCAAATCACAATCTAAATCATTAAAAAAAAGGTTGCCAAGAAATTTTGTGATTTTTCATGAGACTAAAAATTACAAAGTTGTTTATACAATAAGTGAAAACTTATAAGTGCTATGATTTTAGACTTTGAATTTGCAACATGCAAAGATAAATAGTCATTATTGGGATACATATTTGTGCTATTAGTTGGCCAAATATTATGGAAGAGTCCTAATCAAAATTTGAAGACTACATCAACTATGATGACAAAATATGTTGAAATATATAATGCAACTTGTCATCTAGTTTTGTTGAGAAATTCAATTAAAAGACTCATAATTATAAATTCCATTTTAAAGCTTTTAAAAGAAACTTTATTGCTATAAAATTTCCCCTATAATCTTTTCCACTAGCAATAGTGAAAGTTGAGTGGGGATTTACCTCAATACAAAGTACTTGTTCGTATAAGAGCAAGTGGAGGAGAATGATATTTGTATCGAGCATATCAGTAGTAATGATATGCTAATGGATCCAATTACAAATGGTCTAGCACCCACAACATTTCAACATGTCATTAGTATGGATTTATGGCTAGACCTAGTATAATGTAATTATAGCATAATGTTTTACTAAAATTTTTATTATTCAAGTACTTGATCATTCTTCCACCATAATATGCAATTTTTCTATATTACTAACTTGTGCACACTTACTATTTATATACACAAATGTAATGCATTACCACTTAACAATAAAGTCATATAGCTAAAATTAATCGTAAGTTTCATATGAAGTACCAAAATATATCAGTCAGGGTCCCATGTTTAATATGGAACGTGAGGCTGTACTTTTCTGCTCTTGGTGTTAATATGAAACAAGATGAATGTAATTTGGACAAGATAAAAGAACATGTATACAAATAATCACTCGACCAAGTGGGAGAATGTTGGAGAATAACCTATTAATGTGGTCATCGTACTATTTTGTAATGTTTTTTATGTGTTGCGTACAATTATAATATGTATTGTAACATTTTCCATGTGACATATCAGGCCCCTAGGATTAATTATATGTAGTATGGTGGATATGACATTTGTCCATAACTCTAGGGACCAATTATGTGTGGTTCTAAACTTCTAATACTTTCCATAAGGTGTAAATGATCAATTAAAACACACATGTGAGAGGACGCATGTGTCATGGAGAGAATATGATTCTTTATTTTCCATTTTCAAAATCCTCTCTATAAGAACACCATTATCGTGTGTATTATTCTATCCATCAGAATAAGACACCATTATGTGAAGTGGAAGAATCATAATATGAAGTTATTCATCTTCAACATCAAAGGATATAATCTTCTCCAAGTAAGTTTTCTTTAAATCATTTAGGGTTCTTGATGTTTATGTATAAATTGATCTTGAATCATGTTTATTAATCTTTCAAAAAAAAGGTCAAAAGTCTTTATAATTGTACCATATGAGTTTTTATATCTTAAGATATGCTTACAACTATATCAGAGACCACTGAGGGTCGAGGCGGACTGACGGGAGGAGGTCCGAGGCTGCTGACGGTCGGGATGATGTGAGTTGTCTGACTTATTGGAATTATCGATCACTTGACTAGTCTTGTGCCCTTGCGTGTGTTAATAAAGCAAGATGGTGGAGGATGAACGGAACAAGGCCACAAGATTCCAATAGGTAATATTATAAATGGATTGAGTATTTGGTATGCTAAAACATAAAATACGGATTTTAAAAATTTTGTTTTGTAATTTTTTTCAAACAAAATAAAATATATCACTCCAAATATTTAAAGTATGTCCTAAAATTACTTTTATATTATTTTTTTTATAAATTTTAAATTTTAGATAAGTTAAGTGACCCACATAAACCTTCATAGACCCGCCTCTATTTTGATTTCCTTCAATTTCTTTCTAACTTAAAGAATATATTTTACCTTGCATTCCCTTCCAACTTAATAACACAACTAGATATTTGGATTTTCTTTTCATTTCATTTCTTTTCCTTCCCTTTGGTTATTAAACTTAAAGCAAATTATAAGTCTTCATGATTAATATAGTCCATCAACTATAAAGCAATCTTAAACCCCCCCCCCCCCCCCCCCCCCCCCCCCCCCCCTAGACGTTAGCCTCATTTTAGATTTGCCTTTAAATCACTTTTAAAATATGTGAATGAACTTAAAGTAATATACACATTAAAGATTTCATCACCCACCTATGTTGAACTAAAAGCTAAAGCAAAACAACAACAATTTCTTAAACAAACTGATAAATATTAAAGGAGATCATTACTTTTGTGATTAATTGGGGGAATTGCCCTAAAAAAGGAGGATTCTTCTTACCATTGTTTATGGCTCTATTTGCTGCATTTTGAAGGCGAGGAATCAAAAAGCTTTCAACAATGTTTGTATCTCTCCGTCTAAAGTTGCTGAAAATGTGTTGTTTCAGTTTTCAATTGGGTGAAGCATATAAGGAGATTTGGGAATTGTAATTGGGGGGTTTGGTGTTGCAATCATTTTGCCATTATGTAATTGTTTTTTTCATTTCCCTGCTTAGGCGCTTTCTAAGTAGTGGTTAATAAATTTCACCGTTTCCAAAAAGTTATATCACAAATATAAAAGAAGGGACAACTATGTCTAAGACTCTATAATCAAGCACAATTATTAAGGAAGTGTCATGCATAAGTTATCATCAAGTGCCAATATTAATACAAGTTATATATCATCACGTACCAATATGTACTAATAGTTGTATTGATAGTGTAAAAAGTCAAAAACATTTGTCGTAACCTATTGAAAATTGTGTCGTTCGCATACAATGTGAAAATGTAACGATCGATGATCAAAACTTGTTATGATAAACGAAACAGAACCTGTATCAATAACATTAAACAAAACGTCAACTGAACCTGTCTTTTTTTAGTACATCACCAAGATAGGCCAATTATGTTACATTTATTATTTAATCGTTAAAACTTAAAACACAAACAGTAAAGCCCCCGGTTGTTACGACACTTGCCTTATTAGTAGTTCCACAGATTGCCTCCGCCATAATAATGTGTCTCATCGTCCGACGGAAGAGAATCCAGCCTTGGGGGACTTATAGAGCATTCCCTCCGCCATTTCCGATAACAGATTCGACATCCCAAACACTGCTTCCTCGTCCATGTATACACCAGGAGGGGCTGCAACTCTACCACGCACGTCCTTCATGCTTTTGCTATCACTTTCATACACCGATGATTGAGCAGCAGCTGCTCTTGCTGCTGCAGCACGGATGTTGCCAGTCGTAGGACACTCCGGAAGCGTATTTGAGATAATAGATTCTGGAAAGTGTAGGATTGCATAGGTACCTTTAAGTGCCAATGCAGCCACGTCATAAGCAGCGAATGCCATCTCCGGTGTTGGATAGGATCCAAGCCATATGCGACTGGACTTGTTTGGTTCACGAAGGGAAAATGACTTACGACCCCAACGAAGTTTTCAAACCGTTCAAAAAACCCCAATCATGTTTTGTCTGTTCAAAAAAACCCAACAAACTTAACATTTTGTCTAAAAAGCTCAACTAAGTTACACTTTCCTGAAAGTCAAATAAGAAAAACAGATGACATGGCTTATTACCGTATCGATAAAATGACTTGTTAGACCAACGAAGTTTCCAAAACGTTTAAAAAACTTCAATCATGTTTTGACTGTTCAAAAAAAACCTAACGAACTTAAATAAAACAAAATTAGGATTTTTTGAAACGGTTTGTAACTTTGTTGGACTTTTTAGACAAAATGTTAAGTTCATTGGGTTTTTTTGAACATACAAAACATGATTGGGTTTTTTTGAATGGTTTGGAAACTTCGTTAGGCTTTTAAGTCATTTTCCCGTTCACGAATTTCAGACACCCATTTCCCATCTCGCAATCGGATACCATGGTGAACTAGGTGGCCGCTGGATGAGCCGCCAGCTGCGACAGATTAAGAAGTCTCGTTTCGGGGCAGCTGAGAAGAGGATGAATTGTGGTGTCGGTTAGCCATGCAATATTATGTGTGATTATTTTCGTAGTTAACTAATTATAGTCTTATAGACAATTTCATTATGTTGGTGTTCCATCTTTATGACTTATGCGGGGCACCATGGGTCCTTATTAACTAAAACATTACAGAAAGTTAGGGGTGTTCGCGGTACGGTTTGAAACCGTAAAACCGGCCAAACCGGTCATCGGTTTGGTTTTACGGTTTGTATTTTCGTTACGGTTTGACTGGCAGTTTCGAACTTTTCAAACCGTAGTGAACAGTTCAGCTTACGGTTTTTATGATTTCAAACTATATAAAAAACCGGACCGGACCATAATATATATATATATATATATATATATATATATATATTATTGTATTATAAATTAATTTTTATATACAAATAATAAAATTTAAAACCCACGTTTAATTAGCCCAGATTAAAAATAGTTTCTTTTGTGTACCACTGTGGTGTAAATGAAGCCCAACATATAATTATTGCGAGTTTTTCTAGAGTTGCTAGATATTTTCTAGATATATAAATGTATAAAAGAGACCTAGGGTCTATTTGGTTTAATTCAACCTTTGTAAATATTATTGGTCTTGAAGATTATATAAATAAAATTACAACTATATCATTCCATATGTTTGTTGTAGTGGTTTCCGGTTGAAGAATAGAGTGCATGAGATGTTGGTATCTCAATCAATAAGACTCAACATTCAGAATTCAGAACCCCCGAGGGTATTATGGACAACATTTGTTCTCCAAGGAAAACTTTCATCTAATATGTTTTTTTTCTAGGTTCATCTGTTTTACAATATTTAAAAAAGGATATGGACAACAATAGTGTTTTCATATGTTTTGTTATTTAAATTAGTAAATATCATGTAACTTAGTCCTGTTAGATTATTTTTATTTTTGCAAGTTTTTCTTTTTCATGTACAAATGTAATCGATTCATTTTACTAAATTAGTTTAAGGGACTCAATTAAAATGAGCCTAAAAAGCCCAAACCGTAAAGCCAAACCGTTAGTAACGGTTTGGTTTGGTTTTAAATTTTCAATGGTTTGATTTTGGTTTTTGCTTGACAAAAACCGTTACTAACAGTTTGACTTCGATTTGACCTAAAAACCGAAAAAACAGGATCATGAACACCCCTACAGAGCGTGGCGAGTTCGCGGGTGCATCCTATGGTAAAGACAAAAAAAATCGTAAAAAGAAAGTCGCTTTAAAATTTCAGAATAAGACCCTTTATTTATGTAAGTAGTACATGAAGACCCTTTAATGAAAATATGCGGCTTAACCATTAGAATCAATCTTTTAAAAATCAGTTTTTTAGTTGAACTTTCCGGTTCAACCGATTCGGCCGGTTATACTGTACGTCGGCCTTCGAGTCGTATATACTTATGATAACCTGATTGATCAAACTATTTAATTTTATTTGGAATTGACTGTTTTTTAATGAGTTAAGTGAAATCTAATTATCCAAATTTAATAAATCAGTTCAAACGATTTTTATTGGTTCTATCGCACCGATTCAACACAGTTTTTGAAGAAACTGTACGGTTCAATCTGATTTAAAACTTAGCATAAAACTGGTCATATTGAACCATTCTTGCCTAGGTTCCTGGTCCGAAGATTCAAATTAACAGAGGGAGTATAGTACGTTGCTATTCTCTATAATTACTTGTTTTTCTCATTTTCTTTATTTTATAAATGACTGATGTACTGAATCTTAGATTTTATTACAGGTCATTATACCAAGGTTTAAGAGCTATAAAAAGTTATACTCGCTCATACATTTAGTATGTAAATGGCCATCTATTTTCATGTATCATACATACTTATAAAGTTAACATTTTTCTTGAATATCATGCATTTAAAACCCTCTTTTTTAACTTCCTCAAACCACATTTGTTAACTAATGCAACTCAAAAGTTTTCTTAATTATGATTTAACACTCAAAAGTTTTATAACTTATATTATGTTTAATTAGCATTTAGTGAAAAATTTACTATAAAGAAGTCACTCTTTTGGGAAGACATGCATACAAATCATATACAAATTTCAGAAAGAAAACAAACTCAAAGGTTTTTGTGTTGGGTTGAGGTCTGATGACCAATTTTGCAGATATGCTATTATATTAGAGGTTTTAATTTGTAAGTTTGTTATACTAATTCGTTTTTATATTTTCTTCGTTTTTGGATTATTGTAATACAGTCGTTGTATATTGTGGTTTAATCGTTAATATAGTGATCATATGTTATATAGGGTGATGTCGAAAATATTTAATTAAATATTTTAAATATGCTTTTTGTTTTGTAATTGTACCGTTTCAAAAAGATAATTAATTAAAACTAATACATATGTTATACTTTCCATCTCTCTCTCTCTCTCTCTCTATATATATATATATATATATATATATATATATATATATATATATATATATATATATATATATATATTATAGAGGTCAAAACACTTTAACCAAAATTCATTTAAAATCTAATATTTCAAATGCTTTTTAGTAATGATTGTAAAAATTTCAACATTTGTTATTTATTTGATTGATTAATAAAAATATTAATGTTTTGAAACTCCAAACTCTTAAACTTATATTATTTAATTTGTTAGTTAACTAAAATATTTTTCTGCCTAAAGATAACATTTTAATGTTTGGTTACTCATATTTGTTTATGTAATTAGAAAACAAGGTTTACATAGAATGACTACTTCAATTTCACATAGGAATCAATACCACAAGAGACGTATGTTTTCTTTAACCGGTGGTAGGAGATCCACATATCCTTTTTAATTATTTATATTAATGATTAGTAATATCTATTTTATATTCCGATTCATCTTAATTTTTTAGGTACAAATTTTGGAAGAGGATTCTCAGCGCACCAACATAAAGTCAAACGTACGGCTTGAAAAATATGTAATTAAAATTAAATATCATATTTACTAATCAACTTATTTAAAAACTCTTGATGACATTTATGTATATTGATATATTTTGTATGACTTCATTCTTAATTTCAATGTTTAATATTTGAAAGTTCATATATGAAACCTTGAATGTTTTGGTGTAATATAAATAGTATAATACAAGGTTTATTAGTTCAATATTGTTTATTAATAGCTCATTCAAAAAAACTTATTTCTTATTTTATCCACAAAATTATAAGTCCCCAAAATTGCTTGTGTATCAATCAGATTCAATTGATGGTGCGGAATCCCAATCAATTGGATGATGTCAGATCAATATAGAAGAGAAGGAGAAAAAGAATAACTTGAATCTAATGTATTGATGATATGATTGATGCTCCTTACAATAGATTCTCTCTCACACATACTTCTTCTCTCTTATTTTCTCTCTCTTCTCTTGCCGTCTAACCCTACACTCCCACATGCACTCCTCTATTTATATTGAACCCCAGTCATACATATGTGTACAGCCGCACACATAAACCGCAAACACATACAACATTACATAAAAATATATTTTCCTAGAAAAGCAAAGTATAAACCATATTTTTGACCCAACAATCTCCCCCTTGGTTTATAGCTTTCTTTTCTAATTGGCCCAACAAACCCCCCCTAAAAAGTAGATGGCCTTTTCTTGTTAATCTTCAATGGGAGCTTGGCTTCAACTTAAATCTTTGATTTCTTCATAGCTTCAAGATGAACTTGATGAATCTTCAATGAATGACTTCATATTGAGCGGTTGGGCTTTTCTTCAGAATTTGGCTTTGAACGCACGTCGGGTGAGGAGGCTTCTTGTAGAGATTCTTGAAAGATAGAGCTTTCAGCTTGAGAATCTTCAGAGAGAACAACGGAGAGAAATAATCTAGTGGATCACTTCAGCTGGTTTAAGATAGCAGCAGACTAATTGAGGAGGCTTCAATGCAATCTGTCACATAATCTTCAATTTCAGCTTCACCTTGCTTCTGGGGTTGACAGATTGAATGTCGAAAGAATAATCTTCATTTCTTGCTCCTTCGAATGTGAATTCTTCGATGCTCACGAATGAAGCCTTTGCTCAGAAGATCTTCAATACAGTCTCCACGAGTCTCATCTACGCCTGAAATCACTTTTCAAGACAAAACAAAACTAAAAGAAAAATTAGCACACAAAAAAATATTTTTGGATTTTTGATATTTTCTGGAAAAATAAAACAGAAATAACACTTTTTTTAATTTTCTATTTTTTTTTGTTTGATTTTTGAATTTTTCTGATTTTTTTGTTTGATTTTTGATTTATTTTTAATTCTCCCCCTAAAATTTGTACATAAAGGAAAACTATAAACAAATTTAATAAAATGATATCTAACTTTGAGAATGATTTGGGATCAAAGTTGTTAGACAACTTTTATCCGATTGTCGGTACCTTCCATCTTCACATCTTTGTCTGGTCGATCGCCGGTATTGTTGTCCACTTAAACACGAAAAATTGTGACAAAATTAGGACATACTATAAGTGACAAGACAATGTGATCCTAAGTTCCTAGATATTATATCTGATCCTAAGTTTCTAGATACTATATCTTAAGGACCATTCAGCTGACGACGACCAGGGATATTGTTGTCCACCTAAATTGAGCAGCGAGATCTATAGACAATCTTTGAGTGTTCAATTTTGATTGTACTGGAACATGTTTCCCGCTTCCAGATATGCCCCGGTAATCAAGGACTTCCAGAGTACTCCTTACATCGGATGAGCAGACCATCATTAAGGGAGAAGATAGATTCAGAGTATTATCACATATAGTGCATATGCTATGTACCAGGTCAGATTGTTAGTCACGCAATGGAGACAACATATGGCTAACAGATGAGAGGAATTTCATATGTATATATATATATATATATATATATATATATATGTATGTATGTATGTATGTATAATATGCATATAAATAGAGTTGCATATGTTGCAGTCCAGGTCAGATCTCTTCCAATCACGCAGAGGAGGTAACATATGACTAACAGACAGAAAGAAAGAAAATGATTTTCTACAGACCTAATTTATCGGAATTTACCAGTTGCCCCATGGAGGAAAAGTTAAACCACTGTTCCAGATACGGGTTCAATTAATGTGACGAGTAGATTCCCATATATATCTCCCTGCTCAACCTATCCAAGCGTCGTATTGTCAGGCTAAACGGAACTATCTAGGTCAAGATTTATCAAGTCATTTGATTTCTTAAGTTCAACTCTACCTAGTCCTGTCCATTTAGAATCTTTCGTGTCTACCGACGCATCAAACTAGAGCATAGACCCTTCAACTTTGGGTACGTTACGCAGACTCAGGTTGCCTGTTATCACATAATCATATCACTTCCCAAAACATCTCCATCAAGCACATTCCATAACCAACATATTATTATTTTGATTTTCTAATTTTTTATTTTTTAAATTTTCTAATTTTTGTTTTGTTTTTATTTCTCCCCCTAAATTTGTGCATAGGAGAGAAATGAAAGTAAATGCGCAAATTTAAACTATCCTAAAACAAAATTTTGTCTTTAAAGCGAATCGGCTTAAGAAAAATAGAGAAGAAAACTCAAACCGTAAGTCACCGATTGAATTTGCATCTAGAAGGTCTGAGAATAGCACGCATAATCTCAGAACAGATCCGAAAATTCTTCATGTCGTTAAGCACAGACCCCATGTGATCCCTTCCTTTCTTTCCTTTCTCCCGCAAAGGACACATACTCTTAAACAAGGTTCTGAGTGTTGTAAAGTTGAGAGATGTCCCCTATCGTGTGCCAGGAGTAGCCACTACCAACAAACCGAAGTATGATGATATGCCTCCATAGCTGCTCCGACACAGAGCAGGATCAGTTGGTCTTTGGAACCCAGTCCATTTTGAAACTGGGTCGACCTTTGTCATCTTTGCAGGGTACTCTCTCTCATGAAATATCCTGTTTATCACAAACAGAAGATGTAAAAATATTAGAATCGTTAGATGATTTGGGAGAGTGATCCTTTGGAACCCATTTGTAGTTGGGTTTAACCCATTTCTTTTTCGATCCAATGGGTGGCTTAGTACTTGTTTTTTTCTAGATGTCGGCCGTTGAGATGACTTTGATTTTGACTTCATGGGCGCATCTCTTGGATTTGGCTTCTTGGCCGACATTCCCTTCTTGTTCTTTGGATTCGGATTCTTGGCCTTGGGAGTTGAACTCTTGGCCTTCTGCGCGTTCCAGTCACCATTGTCTGAATTAGACCTGGAAGGGTTTCTTTTGAAGTATCTGCCTCTTGGCGCATTTTTCCAGCCTTGTGCATAGTAGGGAATGTATACGCGATTAAGACAATTTCTGGCAATGTGTCCAGGTGTTCCACAGTGAAAACATGTCTTTTTCTTCACTGTGGAGTTGTTTCTTCCTGCCCCTGGTGGCGTATCCTTGCCTTGTTTCTGGTTGTTCCTACAAGCACAATTGCAACAGGCCGTTGGCTTCGCTTGTTTTGGAGGCCTGTATTTCTCAACGGCAGGTTGATCAGAAGCAATTGAGTTCGAAGCAACAGATTCAGAGTTCAAGGAGTCATTGGATTGTTCAATAGTTTTCTCCTTGTTCTCATCATCTACTACTTTACCTGCACAAGAAGTAGAATCATTAGTATTGTTCATCTCAACATCCTCAGTTGCCTGTTCAACAACTGGTTTACCATATACCATAAACGGTTCTTGGTCAATCTCTTCCTGAGTCAAAGGCATGGATATATAGTTATGATTGAAAGGGGGAGCAACACTATCATACCCTAGACCCTTGTTTTGATTATCTTTGAATTTCAATTGATTTTAAAATAAGGACTCGATTGTCTTACTTGACGCAGTGTAATTTTTGAAACTAACATCTGTTTTTCCACACTTTATTTTCAAAGCGTCAAGTTCTTCAGTTACAGCAGCAAGTTTGTGTTTAATGTGATCATAATTTTCACACTTGTTGCTGTAGTCTTCTTGTAATTTCCTAAAGTCCTTAGTCTTGGCCTCTAATTGTGCTTTTAAAGGTTTCTGACCTTTCCTAAGAGTATAGCCTTCGTATTTGAGGTCCTCATTTTCCTTTTTTAGCAAATCAATTTGTTCGCAAAGAAATTTAATCGTAGCTTTACAAGATGGAGTACATGAAACTTCATTTACCGGAATTGATGAGGAACTCATTTTTTTTATATTTTTAACTGCCTTTTGACTTAAAAACCGAGAAAGTGAACCTTAAAAGTCGAATTTAAAAAATCAAACTCAAAAGTCAAACTTGAAAAGTCAAACCGAAAAGCCAAATTTGAAAATTTAAAAGTCAAACGAGAAAGTCAAAGGTCAACTTTTAAAAGTCAAAGTCAAAAATTTAAGTAAAAAATCAAAAATAAAAGTTAAAATTTAAAAACTAAAATTTTGGTTGAAAATAGAATTTTAAAAAATAAAATTTTAAAAAATAAAATTTTAAAAAATAAAATTTTTAATTTTTGGGCTGATTTTGTCAAATTGTGAAAGTTTGGAACCAAATGGGAGTCTTTAAGAATAAAAAACAGGAGTTAAATAACAAGATTCAGGTTAGAAGAGATGGTAAGGCGCTTGTTTGTTGGACTAAGGGACCCAGTTTCGAATCCCGGCAGCCCCAATTCACGTTTAGTTTTTCTATAAAGGCGCTGCTGATGCGATGCGAGGTTGCGAAGCGAGGTTGCAATGTGAGGACGAGGACGAGGACCACACACTCCGACGCCGCACACCGAGGCTGCTGAGCCGCACACCTTCAAAGTTTGGCCGCACACCTTCAACAGATTCCCGAAAAAACAACGTTTTTCACTCTTTTTTGCTCCAAAACTCGATCAAAAACTCGTTTTGATGAAAAATGCAAAGAAGTAACCCGCTTTAATTTTCCGAGATCTATCCAAAAACGCTATTATCTTCTCAAAATAAGATCAAATAAGCTCCAGATTTCACAAAATTGACTGATACAAACCAAACTTTGATACCAATTGTAAGTCCCCAAAATTACTTGTGTATCAATTAGATTCAATTGATGGTGCAGAATCCCAATCAATTGGATGATGTCAGATCAATATAGAAGAGAAGGAGAAGAAGAATAACTTGAATCTAATGTATTGATGATATGATTGATGCTCTTTACAATAGATTCTCACACACACACACACTTCTTCTCTCTTACTTTCTCTCTCTTCTCTTGCCGTCTAACCCTTTCACTCCCACATGCACTCCTCTATTTATATGGACCCTCAGCCATACATGTGTACAGTCGCACACCCTGTGTACGACCGTACACAGAGTGTGCGGCCGTACACACAAACCACAAACACATACAACATTACACAAAAATATATTTTCCTAGAAAAACAAAGTATAAACCATATTTTTGACCCAAAAAAATATTATCGGACATAAGAAAATAGATTATATTAATGTTATCCAAAAACTTATAATATATTGGATATTATAAAAGTAAAAGTAAAGTTTATAAGGTATGGATTATATTAGATAGTTTCAAAATATAAGTTGATGAATTTTTATGTTATTTGATAATTCGGTTAATGCCCAAAACATAACTAAAAACGTAAATTTCAACATATTTCTACTTTTTTCATAATTATTTTAACCACTTAAATGCATTCTTGCGCAACGCATGAGTTTACGCCTAGTTTTTATGTAAATTAAGTACAAGGAATATCTTGTATAAAGTACGGTAAAACAATTAAAATGTGTTGTATTTGCATTAATTGTATTGGTTTGTATTTAAGATACTTTTAAGAAATACGTTGAGTAATACAAAGTGCAATATTATAACTGGCAAAGTTAATTGTAATGTTTATTAGTTTTGTGGTTGAATAAACATTTTATTATAAGTTTAATGTATTGAGTTCTTTTTTTTCTTAAATTTTAAGTAAAAGAAAGTTTTTCTTTTATTTTTTTTTTTTTACTTATTTTTGTGACAAATGGTAAAATTGTAAAACGAGGTCAAACTGTGTTCCATCGGCAACCTATCGGTCAAGTTTACACACGAGCAAAAATATTACTGTAGAAAATCTGTTGGTAAGGCCATTACCGACGGATTCTTCCGTCGGAACATCGTGATTTTCTAGTAATCATTTCTTATATCTGGATGAAAGTTTAGAATATATATATATATATATATATATATATATATATATATATATATATATATATATATATATATATATATATATATATATATATATATTAGCCGTTTACCCGCGCCAAGCGACGAGTACGAATAGGTTTTTCAGAAATTAGTTTCTAGAGGCAATTAGTTCTTTTGTGCAAATGATTTACTATATCTAAACAATTATCAATAACAGTCATGCTAGTAGAAACAAACTCAATAAGATTAAAAATAAAAACTTAGGATTTTTTACAAATATACATAAACATATGATTGATTGTTCGTTATTAATCGTGCAACGGTTCTTTATACACCATATTTGATGTATAGACTTCATTGACGTTGAATTATTCGTCAGACTTCGGTAATACTTTTGTATTGGCACGTGGAAATCTCGAACTTATAAATGTTTAGATTCTAAAATTATAGAACATTCTTGTTGTACCTCACGAAAAACTCCATATCCTAAATCATCATACTAACTTTAGTTTTGTTTAATTTTTTTAATATTAAAAAGTAACTATATGTGTCACTCTTTTTGGTCCAATAATAACACGTAACATATAGTGGATTCTAGATAGTATTAAGTCTTAGTTAACGAACAAAACAGTGATAACTGCCGTTTGGAAACCAAAAAAACGTATATCACATAGAAAGGAAATTAGACATGATGCACACGGTCAAAGATAGTTAAATTTTAGCAATATTATTAAAGTTCCAAAATTAATTTAAATGAATTTATCCGCTAGAAAAGATTACAAAGATAATGATTAAGACCAGTTAAATTAAAATTTCATTCCATATCAAAATGGCATGGAATGAAAATCAGTCATTATTAATAATTGAATCACATATCCGGGAATGACCCATTCCATCCCATAAAAACGAAACTACATTTTGGTAATTTATGTAGATTAAAGCCTAAAAACTATGCACTTGTTGAAAAATAAATGATTCCCTACAGGTGGAGATATCTAGACATTATACTCCTTACATATATGACGAAATTTAGTCAAACAATGGAAAAAGTTAGTCTATTGGTACGTATGGATACTTGTGTAAACAATGTTGATCTAATTACTTGAAACAATATTTTTTTGTATGTGATGGTGTCGTTGTTTGTACAACACCAAAAGAAAAGTTAGATACTTTGACACAAAGACTAGAGGCATTAAGGATAAATGGACACAAATACGAAGGGGTTGTCGAAGTCCTGCCAATTATTGCATCTAACTATATCAATATTTGACACCTATTCACAACTTCTAGTAAGAAAAAAAAACTGAATATAAAAATTGGAAGAATCATTTTCGGGGGTATTTTGGGTACTTCCAAGCCAAAAGGATAAAAACAAAATTAAGGTTAAAATCATTTTAATTCAAAACAATATCAGAATAAACCACTATTTTACATTACACAAACAATCAGCATTTCAAAACTATAAGTAAACTACTACAACCCACTTGAATGTTAAAACCTTATAATCTGAAAAATTACATCTGTCCAATTAGGGCTGAATGAAAGAAATAGCAACAAACACCCAAGTTTAATTGCTTCCTTCAACATTGCACTTTCAAGCTTTTGTTAATAATGAATTAAAATCTATTTAATTATAGAATTTGTACTCTTAATTTTTTTTTTCTTATCATGGTTTATGAACAAGCAATGACAATTTGAATTTGTTTTGAACATTGCAAAATTTGATTCCCAAAGTTCATTTCACCCAATCATTAGAATTCTATTAGTCCAACTTAATCCGACTGGAAATAAGTTGCCCCTGATGATGATGGTGATGTTGATGGTCTGGAACAACAATCTGCATTACATAACATGTTGAATTTTTTAGTGTTTTTTTTGGACAAATTTACCCCTCATGTTGGGAGGCAGTGAGTATTGAAGATAGTGTTGGATCTTGCTACATCGGCTATGCAACTCGTGAATCTACATGGAAGAAATAGTAACTTACATCATTTCATTCTGTTATGCCCCAACCACCTGCCATACACACACAAACCTGCTATCTGCTATTAGGTGGAAGGTAAAAGCAAAAAAAAATGAAATTAGGGATAAATGGGTTGCATAGATATGAAAATAGTTGTAATAAGTTAAGCATAAATAATTTGCAAACATGTAAATGGAAAAAGATTTTGAAGGGGTCACAATGGTTGATCCCACTGATGGTGAAGTCGAATTTTTAGATGTCGTGATTGAGAACTGTATATACACCAGAAATCAGAAAATCACAACAGAGATCAGAAAATTCACACCAAATATCAGAAATTATAACTCAAAAAAAATTACAGAAGGAATTCGAAACACCAACTATCACAGTAAAACCCCCAAGGCAACCAATTGTGACCCAACTAACTTGCTGAAAATATGAAAATCATAATAAAACAAAAAAGCACATGATTAATTCAAAATTTCTAAGCAGAAACGTTAAAAATAGCATTGCTATCGCTTTAAATTAGATTAAACATCTAATGTTATTTGTACGACATAAGCCAATAGAGCATGAATTTGAGTCGTATTGACATGAAAAGGGTTAAAGTCGCTACCTTTTTGCAGTTACTGTGACATCCCCAATTTCACGGCCAGAAAAGACCGATTTGTTTATGCTTTGTTTTATAAAATCAAAGTAATCTTTTGATTAAAACAGCTGCGGAATTTGTTCCCAAAATAAAATATGATAAGAATTTTATCCAAAACATTTCTCAAAGAGAATGTATTTTCATTAAATAATAAAACCTTGGGATGTCATGTTCGATACAGACCAAAAGCATAAACAATATAAAATAAACCTTACAACAGTTATTTATAACTACTGATCTATAATCCAAAATCTCTCGTCAAGTCCACCAACTTATACCCTTGTGTCATTACCTGTAATGCAAAGAAAACTGAGTGGGTCAGGCTTGAGAGCCTGGTGAGCAAATAGGGTTCTCAACCCACAAAAATACATTTATTATATTCCATTATCAAACAATCAACCCAATTACCCATCCCCATTATCTTCGTTTAATCTTCCCAAAAGATATTATCCTAAGGGTCATCTCCTATATCATGTTTACTAATAAAAACCTTAGCCTCATATCCAAATTCACAATTGTCCATCCCTTAACTGAAGTTCAAAAATGCTCCTCTCTCTAAAAACCCTTGTCGATACCAATGTTAGTGTTGCATTTCTCTGTCGTCTACATTGCTACCTACTCCTCATCATAAACCACATTTATTCAAACCTTTCTTCAAATCGATAGTAAAATCATTCGCTACATGCCCTCTACCTTAACCAGATTCTTCATCAGGTTCTTCATTTTCTACATATCCCTTTGTGAAGATTCCATAAATCCTTGTGCTTTTCCTTTTCCAAAAACTTAATTAAATTTTGGCTTTTATCATCTTCTCGAAGTGTTATTCAAGGTTTTCTTAGTCACTGGCCATCACTGATGAGATTTCCATCATTAATTTTGTTGTATTCCAAGGTCTGAAACATGAATTTTCCACTTGTTCTCTCATTTGTAGACTTGTGAATAAGGGTGAAACACAAATATTTGTATATTAACAGGATAATGAGACAAGGGATTAAGCATGTCTCTCCGTTATTAAGTTCCATGATAGCATATTATTACAAATTAGGGAAACTCAAACAGGAAAATGTCCATTTTCAGAAGCTTATTGAGTTAGAGTCATTTTCCGTTGGAAGAGCATGTTCCAAACTATTTCGCAAGGTGTTTGCACAAATTTTTTTTTGTGATGCATATTACTTTCTTAGGGTTAATGATATTGGGATTTCACTTCATGTGTTGATTTGTAATATGTAATCATAAGGTTGTCATTTAGAGGATATGCTAATGAAGCACTTCAAGTGTTTGATATAATGCTTGAAAGAGGTGTGCCATCCGTATCTCATTTATGGAAGTCACTTGATTTCTATGGTATTTGTCTACATAACATGTTTTTATTCTTCTTCTCTTTGCATATATTATATCCCCTAGGTAAATTTCTCTTTCTTACAACTTTTAAAATGTAACCTAAATTTTATGAGGTAATGTTATAGCTTTATGTAATTTTAGGGGTTTAAATTGAATATAATTCTAACACTAGCTACTATCTAGTAAGTAATAAAGTATGATTACAATATAATATAGTAATGTTCACAATGGACACACTGCCTAAATTTCAATGTCACATGGCTCAAATCCACATGTATTTATCAAACATTTTGGTTAGTAATGTTCTCAATGGACACACATTCCTTAAATTTCAATGTTCTCAATGGACACACATTGCATCAACTCCTTCCAAGAGCCACCATAAGGGAAAGTCCCATGATGGCACCTCTTTTAGTGTAACCAAGGTTGGTCCTGTTGCACCCACCTCCAACCCAAAGGATACAGAGTGCTACTACTGCCATGAGAAGGGGCATTGGAAATGAAGCTGCCTGAAATATTTGCAAGATATCAAGGATGGGAAGATCAAGCCGTCCTTCTCATGTATTTATACTATTCAATTTAATAACTCATCACATGCTATTTCTTGGGTTCTTGATATAGGATGTGGTTTTCACATTTGTTCTGATTTGCAAGGCCTAAGAAGAAATAGGGATGTGGAGCATGGGAATATAAACTTGATCATGGGGAACAGAAGATCGTTGTCTGTCACCAAGATTGGAGTTTATTCTTCAGTGCTTAGTAGTAGGTTAGGACTAGAGTTGAATAATTGTTGCTATTCGCCAGAAATGGCAAGAAACATCATTTATTTTCATGGTTTGTATAAACAAGGATTTAGATTTTCGTTTGATAATGAAAAAGGTTCTATTAATGCTTTTCTTATTGGTATTTTTTATTTGGAAGCATTGCCTTGTAATGGAATATATGAAACTGTGATGGTTATAGACAACTTAGGAAATGATGTGTTGCATATCGACTCTTCCAATAGTTTGGACAAATCATGCTTGTGGCATTGTCATCTTGTACATGTCAACAAGAAACTCATAGCCCAACTCCAAAAGGATGGAGTGTTAAAGTCATTTGACCTTAGGTACAATGACGTGTGCGAGTCTTGTTTACTTGGAAAGATGACCAAGTCACCCTTCACTGGTACTTGTGAAAGGGGTGAGGGTTTATTTGATCTCATAGACACCGATGTGTGTGGGCCCTTTAGATCCACCACAAGGGATGCAAGCCACTTCTATGTGACTTTCACCAATGATTATAGCAGATATGGATATATCTACTTAAACAAGCATAAGTCAGAAACCTTTGAAAAGTTTAAAGAGTTTAAGCAAGAACTGGAGAATTAGCTGGGCAGGAAAATCAAGATGATGCGGTCCGATCGAGGTGGAGAGTACCTTAGTCTTGAATTCCATGACTACCTCAAGGAATGTGGAATCGTTTTGCAATTAACACCATCTAGGACACCGCAGTTGAATGGTGTGGCTGAGAGGCGTAATCGAACCTCGCTAGACATGGTTCGTTCCATGATAAGTTGGGTTTCGTTACCTATCTCATTCTAGGGGTATGCCTTACAGACTGCCGCTCATATCCTTAACCTAGTCCTTACAAAGAAGGTTACCAAAACACCTCACGAGATCTGGACAGGGAAAGCTCCCTCGTTGGCACACATCAAGGTTTGGGGTTGCGAGGCTTTCGTAAGACGAGAGACACACGACCAGCTCGAACCTCGTAGTGAGCGGTGCATTTTCATCAGCTACCCAAAAAAGTCCTTTGGATATCTCTGTTGGATTAATGTCTAAGTCCATAACTATAGTTGGTATGTACTTGACCCGACCCGACATGGTCCATTTGGGTTGCACTTCACCGACACAATTTATATGGATAGTCTTTTGAGAATAGTATATTTATGATTTATATTAATATATTATAAGTTCTAATATATTAATATGGAATCATATTATTTAATTAGTATTGATCAAGACTTAATTTAGAATTAATTAAGTGATCAAAATGAACTAATTAAATATGGACTCTTATATATATGGAATGGGCCAAGTTCATTTAGGTTGGGCTAAGCTTTCATGGATAGTCCATGGAGTGTTTAACCCATGGATCATATGAAATGAAAGGTCATGGGTTTAACCCTAGTTTCCATACTATATAAAGATGTCCTTGGTTGGTGAAATTGGCACTAGTGTGGTTACACAAAAAGGGCTAGCCGATTTCACTAGAGAGAACCAAGTATCCATATTTTCTAAAGTCTTCCAAGGTGTTTTGGTGATTTGTGATTCCACTTGAGCCTTCCACACTATTGGGGCTAAGCTCTTAAAGCTTGAAGACATCAAGCTACATCAAAAGGTATGTCATCTAACTAGTACTTTGTAGTATAAGAGCTTCATAATATGCTAGTTAGGATTAAATACTTGGTAAGTTCTTATTTGCATGAAACATAGATCCAAGGTTTATAGGGTTGCATGTACACCATAGGAGTGTTAGAATGCTCATAACCCAATAGTGGTATCGGATCCTAGGCTTGTTTTCTTGTTATCCTTGCAAATCTGCTTAAAAATCGAAGTTTTTTGCTGTCTGGGCATCAGACGCGGCAAGTCCATCAGGAGACTCGGCGAGTCCATGCCTAAAAAGTGATCAAAACGATCCAACTCGCCGAGTTGGTTCATGCACTCGACGAGTTGGACCCCCAGACAACATAAATTCGACTGTTTTGGCTGGAATTGGACTAGGAACATTACCCTAAGATGTTTTTAGACTTATAAACTTGTTTTTGATGTGGTAATGTTCATGCTAATCCAATTTCAAAGATAATTGTCAATAGATTCATGTTTTGTATTAGTTTACAAATTATGCTAATTACATGAAAAAGTTTGATGTGTATTATCTTTGTTCATATGAGTTGCTTAAGATTAATAGAAAAGTTAATTGAATAGTTGTTTTTAATCCATTTTAATCTAAAAGTTGATTCTAAAATGTGTTTGTGTAACTTGTCCTCAAGTTACATGAAAAGTCACATTTAAGTTTCTTAAAACTAATAGAAATTGTCATAGGTTACAAAATGAAGAGTCGTGTTCTTATTAAATGGTTTTTTGACTCCATAACTTGTCCTCAAGTTGTGGAGGTTCAAGAGTCTCTTCATTAAATAAAATATGTGTAACCTTAGTTAACTCATAAAACTTCCATAAGTTATGAATTATGAAGAGTCACTTTCTTAATTCATTTAATGTCTTCCATAACTTGTCCTCAAGTTATGGAACTTGAAGAATTTTTTAATTAAAACTACTTTAAACACATAAGTTATGGAATAGAAAAGTTTTGAAAGTTACAAAACTTGCCCTCAAGTTTTGGAATTTGAAAAGTTTTCTCTTATGAATACTTTAATTCCAAGTTTAGCCCTTAGAATTTTAAAAGTTAAAAATTCAACCCTTATAATTTATAATATTATAAGTTAATAATATATATGTATAAGAGCAAGTCAGTCTTACCGTTAGTAGACCTCATTCACGAAGCCGGTCTATAAGGGGGTATTAGGTTACTGCCTATAAAATGGCAGTTTAATGGGTGTCCACTCTCACCCACCGCTTCCTTGACTGGTGGACGATTGTTAGCCGAACGGGTAGGGCAAGGACTATAATTCTCCCTTCATTAAAAGTATTAATGATAAATACTAAGTAACTAAACCTTTTATAAATACCCAATCTTAGATACTTAGGAAAATGTGAATAAGGTGCTAATCCATGAAATTACACTTTGCACTTTGTTTAAGTCGGTTAGTGGAGCGTGTGTGGTTAACCGACACACTAACTCGTATTTAACAAGGTAGGCAAAGGGTAACTTAATGTTTATCATATTATCGATGGAGCGTGTGTGGTTAACCGACACATCGATTGAGGGGTAAACACTTAAGGGTACCAAGTAATTTGCATGGTTACTTAACACCTTGTTTTGTGATCCTCGGCATCCCAGTCACAAAACCTGAAGGGTACACTCGAGATTGAAACATGCCATTGAAAGTTCAATGAATCTCAAAGATCTAGGAGTTTCAAATCCAATTAAAACCTAATAAATTATTTCGTTTTTCATGGTGGAAATTGGTGAATCGTCATTCACCTACCTTCAAATATTCTGTAACTTGGATTACAACATCCCTCTTCCAAGTTATAAAATAGTTTGTTGGGTCCTAGCCTTAATATTTCATATTGGGTGTTATAATAAGGACTTTAAATCAACTATCTTGAATATCTCCTAAAAATATGTCTAGTTCAGACATCTATGATCTTCCCAAATATCTTGGAACTTCACTTCCCCCACCTCCTCCAATTATTCTCCCTAACCCACAAGTTCAAGGTCACTCAAACCCTATTGGCAAGGCAAGGTCTAGGTGTGAACATATCTTGGAGATGAATTCACATATTGTCAAGTCGGGAGAGTTGGGTGTCAAAGTATTGAGAAAGTTAGTGGTTCAATCACTTTCTAAGTCACATAGTGAGTTCCTTTAGGACTCCTATGAAATAGACTATGACAAGACCCTTAATGATCTTATCTATTTGCTTGGTGCTGCTAAATCAAAAATGATTTAGTGTACTAGTAAAGCAAATTTGATTAGGAGATCAACTTCCCAAAACTTTATGGACAGGGATAATAGTGACATAGGAAATCCAGAAATGCATTCTCTTCCCAATGGAAAGGGATTGGCCATAGTCAACTTGGTTGACCAAATGGTAAACAGAAAGGCTAAGTTTGAGATAGTCCAATGTACTATTACCTAAGGGTCCATATGTTTCTATTGCCAAAGGAAGGGGCTTTGGTTACGAAGCTGCCAAACATACCTAAGGATGGTAAAGTCAATAAGTTTGACTTTATTTCAGGTAAAGTCCATTGTCTAACTCTATTAAGTTCCTAATTAGAGATTCTTATTATATGATGTGGCTCGGTCACATGTTGATGTTTTAAGAATCAAAGAAAAGTAAAGAAACTTAAAGAAAGTATATGCTGATTCTGATCGTGAAGATGGATTTCAATCGCATGGTTCGGTGATCAGAATTTTGACCAAGTGCTTAAGAGTTGTGATAGATTGCTTAGGAATAGATGAAAACAAGTTTTCATATACATTTGCATTGTAAGGATTAGTTTTTCCGCAAAGTTTTAAAATAAAAGAAAAGTTTTAATTTTATTTATTTTAAAGTATCCTTACAATGGCATTTGGGAAAAAAAGATGTTGCTTATATGATTCCATTGATAGCAATATTGGAAATATGAATTTGAGTCTTTCATTTGTGGTAGTGTCTAAATTTACCAAATAAGGAAAGATTCTCATCACCCAAGTTTCAGTTGGATAGAAACTTGGAATCATGCAAGTTGTATAGTATGATGAATGAGAACTTTCGAGCATTGGAAAATTAAGACTAACTGCATGTCCACATGGATGTGTGAGTCAAGAGAAGGACTAAGGGATCAAGTGCACTTTTTTGTGCACTTGTCAAAGTCCACCAAAAAAGATGGATAAGACTATTCGTCATGATTTACTAAGGTTTAGTAAATATGATTATACTTACAAGCTTAAGTATAATTCTGAAGCATTGGAAAATTTTCAATGTATGACAGAACGAATAAGAAGAATCAAATTAGGCAGAAGGAAATAAAGTTTCTCAAATCTGAAAAGATGGGAGAGTACTTTAGTATCATGTTTTAAGATCATCTTCATGATTTTGAGACCTTATCACAATTCATCCTCTAAGTACATTCTGATAGTTAAGAAGAGGAGTTATGAATTGTTGAAGTGGTTAAATCAAGAAGATGATTCATACTTCATTCCAAAACAATTCATAGAGTTACACTCTAAGATAGTAACTTGAGTGACATGTCTTAAAGAAGGTTTAAAACACTTGTCAAATGTAAGAGTAAAAGTTTTCTAATCTTGTACATTTGAAATTGGTAAGCTGTGATGTTTTGGATAAAACAAAGACCAACTAAGGCTAATAATGTTAAGTGTCTGTCTTGAGACAGTGGGAGTCTAAAAGATCCTGAAAGGGTTTCAAGAAGTAATCAAGAATAAAACTTGTATTTCATCGCTAGCACACAACTATCGGTTTATAACCTATCGTGATGACATTTCTATGCCCATTCCAGTTAAGTTGGCTATACATTTGAGTTCTACCTGTTCTCAGTTGTTTGGATAGCTACTTGGAAGCAATGGCAGGCCCTTGATCTGCCAGGTGGCAAGAAGTTAAGATTGCACAAGGTCAATCCATATGAGTTAGGATTTGTCATTAACCTAGTCTTGTGATTATGGTTTTGACAAATTCACATGGATAGGAACACTTACACCATAAAATCTAAGTGTCATAAGGTTTCTCTTCGATTCATGAAAATGATGGTAAGGAAACTCTTTCAATAAGTAGATTTTGAGTAGATAGCAATTGTGGAAATGGAAAAAAGTCTAAACAATTGAGACTATGATTACGACATCCCTTTTCATTGTTCTGAAATTGTTTAGACACACTTGTGAGCTATCTAAGAGAGGTGTATGATTTTGATAAAGTCTTATCAAGGCAATCTCGTATCAGAAATCTGAACTTTGGTAAGAAAGTCAATAAAGTATTGATTTCTAGAAGTCCAGTTGATTACTGGGTACATGTCAAAGCTAGTGGGAGCATAAGTGTTATGCTATTAATCATCATATTAGTGGGAGCATGATAATTATGATAAAGGTTGCAAGTTAGCAATGTTAATTATAGAAAACAAAAGGTCTCAATTGGGAAAAAATTGTTTTGCTATAATTAAGGGAGAGGAAATTATACTTCATCTCAAATCTAAAAGCTTAGATTGAGATCTTAATCGTATTTAGTCAAGAATATATATGAATTTCATGTTGGAATGGCTCAACATAAGGAAATTCTATATATGGGTTCATTATTTGCGTTCTAAAATTCGATTATGATTACGACATCCCTTTTCATAATCTGAATTATTAGAACTTGGAATATAGAAATGGAAGTATTATAGCAAAAGACTGGTTTAGTCTTTATGTGAGATATCATGAATCGTGTCCCATATGCTTCGGATATAGGATCGATTACATGTGTTATATTCATTCTTTCTAAGTTTTTCCAAATGCCTGGGGCATTAAGAAGGAAAAAAGGTCTAGAAATTGATATGACTAAAATGATTAAGCAGTTGTCGAGGACAATCTAAGGTTTACCAAAGATTGGTTGCTCAAGGACAATTGGAAGTATAGTGTTAATTGTTGGAAGGACCATATTGACATATTCTGGAAAGAGGCAACTCTTGTTTAGAAGTGATAGTCAAAAGGGGAATATGGAAATGATCACATAGGTGGAAGTTGTTCAATAAATCTGTGTAAGATTAAGAAACTTAATGCAAGAAGGATGTTTCCAAGGAGTTGATCTCCTTTGGAATACTCTGTAATGATTGTTGCCAAGTGAATTTGTGCATAATCATTACAAGAGGATCAATGCATATAAGTTTAGAATCTAGCAGATTTCAGTAAATGACATGAATTTTGAATTCTTGCATTTGTAGTAAGGGTTTGGGACTGTGAAAAGATGATCATTGGAGTTATGTTCAATCGATCGAATTCACAAAGTAAGAATCATAGAAAAACATAGAGTGCATACTTGGTGTATGGCAAAGCTATTGTTTAAGAAAAACATAGTGTACATGCTTGGAACATGGGACAACTAGTGTTTTTAATTCAAGTATAAAGTTGATAAAACTGAAACAATGAATAATGAGTAATCAGTATGGTGATAAATAAACGTGTTTATTTATATTCATAGGTTTTGATACCATATTTGATTCATTTATTCTTGTGTTTCACTTTGCATGTTTTGACTTCCAGAATAAACTAGGTTATTCTTCCAGAATGACTAAGTTATTCAAACCATCCACAGTCTGTCATATGTTGGAAGTAGATATGAATCAAGACTATCATGGGTTGGCTTGTAGAGGTCCAAGTTGGTGGACAAAGTTGTGCTACAACACTCGTGAGTGCTCATAAGTTCTGAGTATTGGATTTAACCCGCGCTCATTTGAATCACTTCATGGATTTTATCACGAGTGATCATGAGACGATAATATCTTATATTCTTCAAACCTAGAGATATGAGTTGTTACTATGATTTGATAGTACATTGATTGCACGAAAACGCATTGGTAACTCGATGTTATAAAACGTGCCTTTGTATATGATTCAACAAGTAGTAGAACAAGCCATATGAGTCAAAGTTTATCCATTCCTTTTACCTTCGAGATACAAGCGATATATGTGGGCCCCTCGATGATTTAATGATGACACATGTGAGTGCTTGGCCAAGCCAGGACTGATTTGATTTGTTCAATCAGTCAGTCGTCATGAATCGGAAATCGGGAAACAACAAATGGACAGAGAGAATGATTATAATCCATGTCTCAGTCCATATGATATCTAGAATGGAGGAATATATGATCCCTTATCTAATGGACAAGTTCGTTGACAAAGATCAGAGTTCGACAGCGGCTTTAAGAGCTACGATTGCTAGTTAGGTTTTGAAGTCATACTCAATAATAGTTTTAGACTTATCCAAATGGAAGACTGTTGGATTAATGTCTAAGTCCATAACTATAGTTGGTATGTACTTGACCCGATCCGGCATGGTCCATTTGGGTTTCACTTCACCGACACAATTTATATGGATAGTCTTTTGAGAATAGTATATTTATGATTTATATTAATATATTATAAGTTCTAATATATTAATATGGAATCATATTTTTTAATTAGTATTGATCTAGAATTAATTTAGAATTAATTAAGTGATCAAAATGAACTAATTAAATATGGACTCTTATATATATGGAATGGGCCAAGTTCATTTAGGTTGGACTAAACTTTCATGGATAGTCCATGGAGTGTTTAACCCATGGATCATATGAAATTAAAGGTCATGGGTTTAACCCTAGTTTCCATACTATATAAAGATGTCATTGGTTGGTGAAATTGGCACTAGTGTGGTTACACAAAAAGGGCTAGCCGATTTCACTAGAGAGAACCAAGTATCCATATTCTCTAAAGTCTTCCAAGGTGTTTTGGTGATTTGTGATTCCAATTGAGGCTTCCACACTATTAGTGCTAAGCTCTTAAAGCTTGAAGACATCAAGCTACATCAAAAGGTATGTCATCTAACTAGTACTTTGTAGTATAAGAGCCTCATAATATGCTAGTTAGGATTAAAGCCTTGGTAAGTTCTTATTTGCATGTATAATAGAGAAAACATAGATCCAAGGTTTATAGGGTTGCATGTACACCATAGGAGTGTTAGAATGCTCATAACCCAACAATCTCTTTTATAGACTGAGTGACAATGTTGTCTTCGTTGCGAGGAGAGGGGTTTTCCGAGAGCGAGAACTCATAAGCCAAGGGGACAGTGGGAGGTAAATTGATCTTGAAGAGCTTCAAGAATCGAACGATGAAGGAAACTCAAACACTGGCACTCAACCTGAGGAGGAAACTCTTGTTGAACTGATTGATGAGTACTTACCTCTTAGACGTTTCAATAGAGTTAGTGTTCCGCCTGTATTGTATGGTTTTCATATAACAAGTGAGCATGATACATTTATTAGTGATAGTACACTAATAAATTTGGATGGACCTAACATCTACAAAGAAACCATGGCAGGCCCAAAGTTTGCGAAATGGAAAGAGGCGATGGACTACAAGATTCAGTCCATGTATGACAACCAATTTTGGAATTTGGTTGACAATGTGCCAGGTCGTAAGACGAGTGGGTGCAAATGGATCTTCAAGAAGAAGACCGACATGGATGGGAAGGTACACACTTATAAAGCGCGATTGGTTGCAAAGGGCTTTACTCAAACTCCCGGAGTTGACTATGATGAGAAATTCTCACCAATTGCAAATATAAAGTCTATTAGGGTTATGCTAGCCATAACTACATTCATGATTATGAAATATGGCAGATGGATGTCAAAACCGTTTTCCTTAATGGGAAGTTGGCTGAGGATGTTTACATGAGTCAGCCAGAGGGTTTTTTCGATGCAAAGCATCCTAATAGAGTTTGTAAGCTTGAGAAATCCATTTATGGATTAAAACAAGCATCTCGCAGATTTAATCTTTGTTTCGATGAGAAAGTCAAAGAGTTTGGCTTCCTGCGAAGTGAGGATGAGTCATGTGTGTATGTGCAAGTCGTGGGAGTATAGTTAGCTTCCTCGTATGTTATGTCGATGACATACTACTCGTAGGAAATGACATTCCAACCTTGCAGGAAGTTAAGTCCTGGCTTGGGAAGTGTTTCGCTATGAAGGACCTCGGAGAGGCTGCCTATATTCTGGGAATAAGGATAGTTAAAAACAAGAGTAAAAGACTAATAGAAACTAGTCAGAATACTTACTTGGACAAGGTACTAAAACATTTTAGTATGGAGAATTCTAAGAAAGGGGAGTTACCGATCCAAAGCAATGCGAAGTTGAGTAAGACTCAAAGCCCGAGTACCAAAGTCGAGATAGCAGAGATGAGTCGAGTACCTTACGTTTCCGCAGTTGGCTCGATCATGTATGCTATGACTTGTATTCACCCTAATATGGCCTTCGCCTTGAGCGTAGTCAGCAGATATCAAGGGAATCCTGGTAGAGCACATTGGAGCGCAATCAAGAATATTCTAAGTACCTTTGGAGGACCAAGGAATGGTTTCTTGTCCTCGGTGGGAGTGATGACTTAAGGGTGCGAGGGTATAGTGACGCCAACTTTTAGACCGACCGGGACAACTACCGCTCTCAGTCGGGATGGGTCTTTACCCTAAATGGAGGAGTAGTGACTTGGAAAAGTTCCAAGCAAGCGACTGTAGCTGATTCAACGTGTGAATTAGAGTACATAGAGGTGAGCGAAGCGTCAAAGGAGGAAATATGGTTGAAGAATCTCATCGGAGACCTTGGAGTTGTGCCAGCCATAAAGGAGCCTAAGGAGATTTTCTGTGATAATGAAGGAGCGGTTGCCTTGACCAAGGAACAAAGGTTCATGGCAGATTTCGACATAACGACAGGAAATATCACTTTATTAGACATTGGGTAAAAGAGGGAATCCTCATGGTAAAGAGGGTATCGATAGAGGATAACCCAATAGACCCCTTTACGAAGGGACTCAGTAGGGTTAAACACTTGCAACACGCTAGGAGCATTGGGTTGAAGGACGATATTAGTTTAGATTAGATAGTTTCAAAACGTGTAATATATAAATTGTAATTAACATTTGATGACTAAATAACGAAGTATTATTTATAAGTAAAGTTACTATCTTGTGTTAATTATTTACCTATTGTTTCACTTTGCATGTTTTGACTTCCTGGATAATAAGATTATTCGAACAGTCCACAGTCGCTCATACTTTGGAAGTAGGTATGAATGAAGACTATCATGAATTGGTTTGTAGACTGTCTAAAGTGTATTAGACATAGCAAAAGTTTGCTACAACGTTCATGAGTGCTTATGAAATAGGATTTGAGCATTGGATTAAACCCACGCTTGCTGGCATCACTTCATGGAATTTATCACGAGTGATTGTAAGACGATAATATCATATAGTCTTTAAACCTAGATATATAGTTTATTGTTTGCAAGTTGGTTGTGCATTGATAATGCGTAAACGCATTAGTAACTTGATGTTACAAAACACATTGTTATGCATGATTTGATGAGTGAATAGTAAATGCATATAAGTCAAAGTTTATCTGTTCCTTTTATCCTAAGAGGGTAAAAGCGATATATGGGATCCTCTATGATTTGGTTTGACTTATGTGTCGGGCTCTGTCAGGACTGAATTGATGTGTTTGATGGGTTTTAGCCATAAGAACATTCTATGTGCTCATGCAAACCCTAATGCTTGGATCTTGGTTTCTCTATTGCACATGCAATGTATCCAAGACTTACAATCTTAGATCTAACATATTATAAACTGAAATTAGGGTTTAGAGAATTACCTTTGATTATTATGTAGCAATAACAATCTCAAATCCTCCTTGTAATGACTTTAGAAAGCTTAGAGTCACAATTGTCACTCCTCTAATGGCTCACAAACACCAAGAGCAAGAGGATGAAGAATAAGGAGAGAGGAGGCTGCCCAAAAACGTCCAGAAACCCTAGTGGAACTCTTAGCCCCGTTTTTGGGGCTTAAGGGTACTATATATACATGTAGGCTATTAGGGTTTTCAACTAGGAAACCCTAATCTGACTACTTAAGCCCTAAGCAGCCCATGGACTCTTTTAGAATATCCCTTGGACGATTTCTAATGGGTTTCCCCATAGAATTCATCCAACATATTATTCCAAGGTAATCCATAGCCCAAATGCAATTATCTTATAATTACAGTTCCAATCCCTTAACTCTTTTAGCCACAAAATTAATTATCAATTAATTCTTGACTAATATTAATTAAACAATTTGATTTCTCCTTTAATATATTATTCTCATAATATATTAATAAATCATAATTAATCTTCTCTCTCCATAATTCATCCTATCAAGTTGCTTTCGTGAAGGCAACCCAAAAGGACCATGCACCATCGGGTCAAGTACGTACCAAAATAGTTATGGACTTAGACACTAATCCAACAGTCTCCCACTTGGATAAGTCTAATAACTATTCTGCGTATGACTTCAGATCCTGATCTGTAATCGTAGCTTTCAAAAGCTGCTGTCAACTCTGATCTTATCAGAGACGCTTCCTTTAGATAAGGGATCATATATTCCTCTATTCTAGATATCATATAGACTGTGACATGGATTTAAATCATTCTCTCTGTCTATGTGTTGTTTCTCGATTTCCGATTTATGACGACTGACAAAAGACTACAATTGAACACATCAAATTAGTCCCGGGTTGGCCAAGCACTTAGTGTCATCATTAAATCATCGAGGGGCCCAAAGATATCGCTTTCATCCTACTTTGGATAAAAGGAACGAATAAACTTTGATTCAATGCTTGCTTGTACTCACTCACCGAATCACACACAACAATATGTTTAATGACACCAAGTTACTGGTGCGTTTACATATTATCAATGTGTAACTAACTCACAAGATACAACTCACACATCTCGGTTTCAAGAATATAAGATATTATCGTCTCACCAATCACTCGTGATAAAATCCATGAAGTGATCCAAGTGAGCGTGGGTTTAATCCAATACTCAAATCATATTCATAAGCAGTCATGAACGTTGCAGAAAACATTTGCTTATGTCTAATACACTTTAGACAATCCACACACCAATTCACAACAGTCTTCATTCATACCTACTTCTAACATATGAACGACTATGGTCTGTTCGAATAATTTGATTGTTCTGAATCAATTTAATTATTCAGGAAGTCAAAACATGCAAAGTGAAACACAAGAATAATACTAATCCCATATGGCCCCAAACTCTGGGTATAAATAAAACATTTTATTTAATCACCATATTGATTACTCATTATTTGTTGCTTCGGGTAATCAACTTCTTACTTGAACTATAACAACAATTGTCCCATGCTCTTAGCATGCACACAATGTTTACCTACGGTCCTTACTTTGTGAAATAGATCAAATGAAAACATTTCCAATCATACTCATTTCACAATTCCCAATCCTTATCATAAGTATAAGAATATCAAATTCTTGCCACTTATAGAATATGCGAGATTCTAACATTTTATGAAATGATCCTTTCGTAAATTCATAGCTCAAAATCATCAAGACTTGGCCATTCTCTATCAGAAGCAATTCTATAGATATGATGTCTCTCATTCAAAGTACATTCCTTTGAACATCCTTCTTGCATAAAAGTTTATAATCTAGACATAGATTCTCAATATCCAACTCCCAATATCGAAACATTTCCATATTTGCCATACGACAGGTTGTTCTTAATAGAATCTTATCTATTCATAATAATGTCGATATGGTCCATCCAATACCATACTTCCAACTACTCACAAGCGACCAATCCTCAGCAAGCTTTGGATCATCCTTTGATAGTTGTTTAATTATTTTAGTCAAAACCGATTCTAGTCCTTTTTCCCTCTAAATACGCTAGACATTTGGAAAATTTTAGAATGGTCAAATATAATAGCACTAGCAATCAATCCTATACCCGAAGCGTATGGGATATGATGCATAATGTCTTACATAAAGATATGATACTTTATCAATCTTCTGCCATAATATTTAATGTGCCACGTTCTCACAATTCAAACAATGCATAAACACTATGTATCCGTGACTAAATTTATTAACATTCCACAACCTAAGCCTTTAGACTTGAAATGAAGTACAATATTCTCTCCCTTAATTATAGCAAAAGAACTTTTCAACCCTTACGACTTTGCAAAGTATAACTATTGTTTTCTATAATTAATATTGCTAACTTGCAATACTTGCCTTAATAATCATACAAGCACAACATTTATGATCCCACTATCATGATGATTATTATCAAATAAGCATAACACTTATGCTCCCACTAGCTTTGACATGATAATCCTTTATCTAAGCTTCTTAAACTTATACACCTTTGACTTAGATAGCTCATATGTGTGTTTAAACAATTCAGACTAATTGCCAAATTTCACAATTCGAATTATGGAAAGGGATACCGTAACCATAATCGAATTTGAGAATACAATTTGCACAATCACTATCTTCTTAAAATCTCTCTTAGTGAAAGTATTTCCTCACAATTATTTTCATGAAGGAGGGAATCTTATGACACTTAGATTTTAATGGTGTATGTGTTCCTATCCATGCGAATTTTTCCAAAACCAAAGTTTGCGACAGATCCAAACTCTTATGGACCGAACTTTCTTAATCTTGATTTCTTACCTTATGGTAACACGAGTGCCCACCATGTCTTCCAAGTAGTTAAGTAGCTCATCCTTTCTTATCAATGTACTTTTCATTGATCAAGGTCCTTGCCTTTTATGCATTCAAATGATAACTCATAGAACTCACATGCATAATTAACTCAATTGGAACGACACATAAATAAGATAGTGTCAACACGATAGGTTGTAAACCTCAAGTCGTGTGCTAGTGATGATTGATAAGGTTTATTCTTGATTAGTTCTTGAAACCTTTCAAGACCATTAAGACTCCCACTGACTCCTTGACATATAAGATTCTCTTGTCAACAAACATTTCTTGACAAACAAATATTCAAGAGTTAGTGTAGCTTTTATCAAGACAAAACACTTCACAAAATTAGTTCTAGTTGGTCTTTGTCTTATCCAAGACATCACAACTTTCCAATTTCAAAAATAAGAAAACTTTTTCAAATTCCACATTTGATGAATGTTATAAGCTTTCTTAAGACTTGTCACTCAATGTCACAATCTTAACTCTAAGACTTGGTTTGGAACGAAGTATGATTGACTTCTTGATTTAACCATTTCTTCAATTCTTGATTCCTCTTCTCAGACATACAATTGCACTAAGACTCACATAGAGGATCAATTGAGATATGGTTCTTAATCATTAAGACTTATCATAAAACATAATAAAAGTACTCTCCCTTCTTCTTAGAATAGAGAAACTTTTATCTTTCTGCCTATTTGATTCTTCTTATTCGTTCTGCTATTGATTGAAACTCTTTCAATCAACTGAGAATTACACTTAGTCTCATAAGTATAATCATATTTACTTAACCTTAGTAAATCATGACGAATATCTTTGTTACTCTTGTGGTGGACTTGATCAACGCACAACCTTGTGTACTCGATCTCCTAGTCCTTCTCTTGACACTTTGTCAATGAATTAGTCTAATTTCCAAATATGAAATTTCTGATTCATCATGCAACCAAGTTGTATGATTCCAAGTTTCTATCCAATTGAAACTTGGGCGATGAGAAACTTTCCCTATTTGGTAAATTCTTGACCTTTCCACAAATAACATAATTAAGAATCAAATCCATTATTGCTAATAATAGAAACTTACAAACATCAATTTTTCATACACGCCATTGCAAGGATAAATAAATAATATAAAATCAAAATTTATTTTATTGCGGAAAAAATTTGTCCTTACAATGCAATTTAATTGAAACACTATGTCAATACATATTTCTTAACAATCTTATTCTAACTCCAAGTAGTAGCTCAAGATTCTAATCTTTAAGTAATGCGATCGAAATCCATTTCTTCACGATTAGATTCCGCTCACTTCTTCCCTTAAGCTTCCTTTCTTTTCTTTGATCCTACAAGACATCGAAAGGCAATCTTATCACATCATGTATTAAGAATCTAGAATAGGAATGTAACAGCCCGAAATCCAGGTTGGCTTTATAACCCTTCTATTTTGGAGAACTGGCTAGTTAGTCCCTTAAAGTGAAAGATGTAATGGGTGAGTACGCTGGGCGTATTGGGGTGTATGCCACGCGTACTTGCGCGCTTAATTTGTACGCGGGTCATCCGGGTACGCTGGGCGTACCGAAGGTTACGCCGGGCGTAATCGGCCGAAATGCAAAACCCTAATTTGTGGCCTTGCACTATAAAAGGAACATTTAGTCCTTTGCCCTAGCCACCATACACCCTTGAGAGAGCCCTTGAAGAGCTGAGATTCGTGCTTTAGCTTGTGTGTGAGTTTTTGAGCTTGAAGTTGTCTTTTCAAGGTGAAGAAGGAGAAGAAGGAGCCATTGTTGGAGCTAGAAGTTGAAGAACAAGTGTAGATCCGAGTTCTACAGTGGTTGGAGATCCTTCCTGAGGTAAAAAGCTCAAAGCTTTCCTTGTTCTTCATAAGTTTTTCTTGTTGGACCATTTTTAGGGTTTTTGGTCCAAAGTTGGAGACTTTATGTGCAAAGAGTCTCCATAAGCTTAGATCTGACCTTTTCTAGTGTAATATGTGTTGAGGAGTTATAAAAATCGAGTCTTGGACGTGGATCTTGTGGCATGCATGAGTTATAGTCTCATTATGGAAAGAGGAAAGGTGTTTTGAGCACAAAGTGACCTTTTCAGCCATGCAAAGGCTTAAAGGTTCCAACTTTATGGTTTAAGACATATTAGAGGAGTCAGATTTGAAGTTTGGATGCAAGTCTTAACCGTTTAAGACCTGAATGTGCTGAATAAGAAAACTGGGCATTATGCCGGGCGTAATCCCAGTACGCGCCGCGTAAGGGGTTGCGTACCCCGTTTCTGTAATGCAAGAGTACGCCCCGCGTACAGGAGCTGGTACGCCCCGTGTACTACTTGCTGTTGACTTTTGTTGACTTTTAGGGTTTTAGTCAACATGTGGACTATTGGGTCAGGGAGGGGTAAAAAGGTCTTTTACCCTTCTGTGGAATGTTAGAAGGAATATAGTATAGCCTTGCGATCCGTTAATGATTTAGAATGATTATTTGATATGATTAGGCGAGGCTAGTTCGAGGTTACGAGATTCAGACATATCGAGCACGTGAGACTTAAACATCATACGAGGCGAGTCTTCTCACTATACTGTACCTGGAAGGGTACCTATGTGTGACCGGAAGGTTTGGTATGTTATGAGATATATGCATCATATGAGTTGCCTGTTTCGTATGCGCTTTGTATGCGATTTGTATGCTATGTTGATATGGGCCGGAAGGCATTATGTTATGGGCTGGAAGGCATTATGATGTGGACCGGAAGGTCAGAGAGTTATGGACCGGAAGGTCGACATGAGTAAGACCGGAAGGTTTACCGGGTTGGGACGAAAGTCCCCTGAGACACATGGACCGGAAGTTCATGGCCTGGAAGGGTGTATGTGTGTAAGTGGTATATTGGGGGAACTCACTAAGCATTTATGCTTACAATAGTTGTGTTATGTGTTTCAGGTACTAGCGAGGACCGTGGGAAGGCGCCGGTATGACTCGTACACACACCCGCAGGCGGATTTGGATTTAGTTGATCTTGGGATTTGACATGTTTTGTATCATGACTATGTTACATTGGATTTTTATGGTTTGATTTGGATGAAATTATGTTTTTAAGAAATGAAAAATTGTTTTGAAAAATTACGTTGTTACAAGTTGGTATCAGAGCCTTCGTTTGAGGGACTCGGATGCACCTTTGGGCGTGTCTGAACTCAAACTGAGGATTTGAGAAATTTTCAACAATAAAAACTGAATTTTCTAAAAGAGCAAGAGGTTTTGAGACAACCAGAACAAAGCAGTGTGTACGGTCAGCCAGCACCCGAACGGTGAATCCCCAATTTACCCTTACATTATGTGTTATGAGATATGCTATGTTATATTATGCATGCTAGAGTAGGCTAGGTATTCATATTAGGACTAGAGTGGCCTGATTTGTGATGCCTTAGCCTAGGAGATTTCTGTTGTTGAGTTGCCTTGAGAGCGAGTAGGTAGCAGTTAGGAGCTCATGAGAGGTCTATCGGAGGGTAGCCAATGCATAGCGAGAGTAGAGTACTTGTGATCCAGGATCCAAGGAGGAGGGCTTGGGATGAATGTTGATGCGATGTGGTCAGTAGTATAGGGCCCGTACTACTGAAGACACCGGATCAGTGAGCAGCCCAGGTAAGAATCCTTTGGGTATTGGAGGACGAGTAGGGTCGCGTTATCGAGTGCGAGTATGCTCGATCGAGTCTCTGATATTTTATTTTGTATTTCAAAGGCATCATGGTTGGGACACGACACACACCTAAGAGCAGTGGGGTCAGTGACGAGGAGATCCGTCGATTGATTCATGAGGAGGTGGCTGCTGCCATCCGGGCTGAGATTCCAGAGATTTTTGGGGACATCAAGACCACACTGATTGAGACCTTTGACGAGCGGTATGCAGTGGTGACTGAGGCTGCAGCTGCTGCAGCTACCGCAACTATTGCTACTGTCAGACCTCAGGGAGGTGACTCGTTGTTGTTTCGGGAGTTCAGCAACACGAAGCCACTAGAGTTCGATGGGACGCATGACCCGATTGCGGCGATGAGGTGGATCTCTGACATTGAGGGATGTTTCTATACGTGTTCTTGTCCGGAACACTTGAGGGTGCGGTTCTCTTTGAACCAGCTTCACTTGGGAGCGAAGGATTGGTGGAAGTTCGTGACGGCAAGCTTCACTCTGGCAGAGATTTCTTAGGTGACCTAGGAGAGATTCATCGCCATGTTCAGGGATGAGTATGTTCCCCCGGTGGAGAGGGAACGGTTGGTTCAAGAGTTCTTGACCCTCAAGCAGGGTAATGATTCAGTTACTGTGGTTACCCGGAAGTTTCATGAGAGGGCGATGTTCTGCCCTGAGCAGGTGTCGACTGAGCAGGCACGGATGAGCCGGTATTTGGGCATTTTGAGGAGGGACATTCAAGAGTTCGTGTAGAACTCGACGTATCGTACATTTGCTGAGCTTCAGGAAAATGCCTGGAAACGAGAGATCGAGTTGGAGACTCAGGCCAGGGAGGAGGCCGAGTCTCAGAGAATGGATCGGCGACCGGCTTAGTCTCAGCCGGCAGCTAAGCGGTCCAAGCCCGCTAATTCGAGGACTGGAGGCTAGAAGGGCCGCACTTGCGGGAGGTGCGGCAAGAGTCATGAGGGAGCTTGTTGATCGGGTGTTTGCTACAAATGTGGCAAGGAGGGGTATATCACCAAGGATTGCCCCAACGGATTTATGGTTTGCTTTCGAAGCAACCAGACTGGCCATCGAAAGGCTGAGTGTCCACAGTTGCATCAGGGGTCAGCACAGGGATCTGCACCTGCTGCTAGGGTTACCGAGGTTCGACCGGTGAAGGCCGAGGCTCCGAAGGCTCGTGGGAGAGCTTTCCAGTTGACTGCGGAGGAGGTCCGCGTAGCGCCCGATGTCGTGGCTGGTATGTATTTTGTATTTATCTTTTCCTTTGAGATATTGTGCTTATATGATGATATGCATAGGTACTTTTCTTGTGAGTTCTGTACCTGCTTTGGTGTTATTTGGCTCGGGTGCGAGTCGGTCATTTGTTTCCTTGGCATTTAGTCAGCACATTAGTATCCGTGGCTAGGCGTTAGGTCGACCTCTGCGAGTTTTCATAGCTGATGAGCGAGCAGTGTATGCTACAGATGTGATTCGAGGATGTATCCTTGAGATCTTCGGTGTGGAGTTCCCGATATATCCGGTCCCGATTGCGATGGGGGATGTGTGTGTTATAGTGGGCATGGATTGGTTGAGCCGAAATGGAGCTGTTATAGACTACGAGCGTCAGTTGGTGACGATACGAGACCCTAGTAGGGGAGTACTTACGGTGTTCGGTGAGGGAACCCGATGTGGGTCAGTGTTTTGTTCGGCTACAAGGGCGAGATAGAGTTTGTAGCCAGGCTGCAGTGGATTCGTAGCCTATGTGATGGACACACGAGTGGCCGCTGGGAGGCCAAGTTCGATTAATGAGGTTCCGATAGTGTGCGAGTTTCCGGATGTTTTTCCCGAGGAACTACCGGGTGTGCCTCCCGAGAGGCAAGTGGAGTTCCGTATCGATTTGGTTCCGGGAGCAGCACCTATCGCCAAGGCGCCATATAGCCTCACGCCGCCAGAGATGCAGGAGTTATCCTCGCAGCTTCAGGAGCTGTTGGGAATGGGGTTTATTAGACCGAGTAGCTCACCTTGGGGAGCGCCGATCCTTTTTGTCAAGAAAAAGGATGGTTCACACTGTATGTGTATTGATTACCAGGAGTTGAAAAAGTTGACAGTCAAGAACCGTTATCCGTTACCGAGGATCGACGATTCGTTCGATCAGTTACAGGGAGCGTCTTGGTTCTCCAAGATAGATTTGAGATCGGGTTATCATCAGATGAGGGTTCGGGATGAAGATATCCAGAAGACAGCGTTTAGAACTCGTTATGGGCATTACGAGTTCGTGGTGATGCCTTTTGGGCTCACCAATGCACCAGCTGCGTTCATGGATCTCATGAACAGGGTGTGTAGGCCGATGTTGGATCGGTCAGTGATCGTATTCATTGATGATATTTTGGTGTATTCGAAATCTAGAGAGCAGCACAAGGAGCATCTGAGAGAGATTCTTGGGGTATTGAGGTCGGATAGGCTTTATCCCAAATTCTCCAAGTGCGATTTCTGGTTACGAGAGGTTCAGTTCTTGGGACATCTCGTCAACCAGAATGGGATATTGGTCGACCCGGCCAAGATTGAGGCAGTCATGAGGTGGGAGGTGCCGAGATCGCCCACTGAGATCAGGAGCTTTCTGGGATTGGCCGGTTATTATCAGAGATTTATTAAGGATTTCTCCAAGATCGTCGTGCCACTTACCAAGTTGACCTGGAAGGGTGTTGTATTTTCTTAGGGTCCGGAGCAACAGACCTCGTTCGAGACACTTCGCCAGAGATTATGCGAAGCCCCGGTGTTAGCCCTTCCGGAGGGGATGGAGGATTCTGTGGTATATTGTGATGCATCGATATCCAGATTGGTAGCGGTGCTTATGCAGAGGGGGCATGTGATAGCATATGCATCGAGGTAGCTTAAGCCTCATGAGTCGAGGTATCCCACTCATGATCTGGAATTAGGAGCGATAGTGTTCGCCCTCAAGATCTGGCGTCACTATTTGTATGGGGTTCGGTGTATGATATACACGGACCACAAGAGCTTGAAGTATTTGATGGATTATGCGCCAGAGGAGGTGGTTGGATGTGGTAAAGGATTATGATTGTGAGATCCTGTACCACCCGGGCAAGGCTAATGTGGTAGCCGATGCCCTGAGTCGTAGGGCGGAGGGCGCCCCGATTCGAAATATTTGCATGAGATTGACAGTGATGGCTTCGGTGTTGGACACCATTCGAGGGGCCTAGGCAGAGGCCGTGAGACCAGAGAACCACAAAAGGGAGTGGGTAATCGGGCAGGTATCGAAGTTTGTTACCGATAGTCGAGGACTTATGACCTTCTAGGGTCGGGTTTGGGTACCGTTTGTAGGCGGAACGCATACCATCTTGATGGAAGAGGCGCATAGATCGAAGTTCTCGATCCACCCCGGGGTCACTAAGATGTATTTGGACCTGAAGAAGGAGTATTGGTGGCCCTGTATGAAAAGGGATGTTGCATGGTTCGTAGAGAGGTGCTTGACCTGTCGCAAGGTTAAGGCCGAGCACCAGCACTCGCATGGTAAGTTACAGCCATTAGACATTCCCGAGTGGAAGTGGGAACATATCTCCATGGATTTTATCACCAAATTGCCGAGGACTGCAAGGGGTGTCGACGCGATTTGGGTGATCGTGGACAGGTTGACGAAGAGCGCTCACTTCTTTGCTATCAGTGAGAGCTCTTCTACTGAGAGGTTGGCAGAGTTGTATGTGAGGGAGGTGGTATCGCGACATGGAGTTCCGATCTCGATTATTTTAGATCGAGATGTGTGATTTACTTCCAGATTTTGGAAGAAGTTTCACGAGGAGTTGGGTACGAGGCTGCATTTCAGTACCACATACCACCCACAGACGGACGGACAGAGTGAGCGGACGATTCAGATGCTCGACGACATGCTTCGGGCGTGTGTATTGGATTTCGGAGGAAGTTGGGACACGTATTTTCCCTTGGCTGAGTTTTCCTACAACAACAACCATCACTCGAGCGTTGGTATGCCACCTTTTGAGCTGTTGTATGGGAGGAGGTGTCGGACCCCCATCTGCAGGGGCGAGGTAGGGCAGCGTGTGATGGGTAGTACAAAGATAGTGCTTCAGACAACAGAGCAGATACAACAGGTTAGATAGAGGCTGTTGACAGCTCAGAGTCGCCAGAAAAGTTATGGAAATAGGCGACGATCCGATCTCGAGTTCCAGGTCGGTGATTATGTGCTCCTGAAGGTATCTCCTTGGAAAGGAGTGATCCGATTCAGGAAGCGGGGCGAGCTGGGACCCCGGTATATTGGGCCGTTTAGGGTGATCGCAAGGGTGGGCAAGGTAGCATATCGCTTGGAGCTACCTGCAGAGTTGGACCAGATTCATGATACCTTCCACGTGTCGCAGTTGAGGAAGTGTATTGCCGATGAGTTGGCAGTGGTACCATTAGAGGATATCCAAGTGGACGCAAGTCTGAATTATGCTGAGAAGCCGATCGCAATCTTGGATCGGAGGATCAGGGTTTTGAGGAACAAGGAAGTGCCCCTGGTTCAGGTCCAGTGGCAACATCGGAGAGGGTCCGAGCTAACCTGGGAGCCGTAGTCGGAGATGCGGGAGCAGCATCCAGAGTTGTTCACAACATGAGACTTCGAGGGCGAAGTCTGGTTCTAGTGGGGGAGAATTGTAATAGTCCGAAATCCAGGTTGGCTTTATAACCCTTCTATTTTCGAGAATTGGCTAGTTAGTCCCTTAAAGTGAAAGGTGTAATGGGAGAGTACGTTGGGCGTACTGGGGTGTACTCCGCGCGTACTCGCGCGCTTAATTTGTACGCGGGTCATCCGGGTACGCTGGGAGTACCCAAGGTTACGCCGGGCGTAATCGGCCCAGATGCAAAACCCTAATTTGTGGCCTTGCACTATAAAAGGAACATGTAGTCCTTTGCCCTAGCCACCATACACCCTTGAGAGAGCCCTTGAAGAGCTGAGATTTGTGCTTTAGCTTGTGTGTGATTTTTTGAGCTTGAAGTTGTCTTTTCAAGGTGAAAAAGGAGAACAAGGAGCCATTGTTGGAGCTAGAAGTTCAAGAACAAGTGTAGATCCGAGTTCTACAATGGTTGGAGATACTTCTTGAGGTAAAAAGCTCAAAGCTTTCCTTGTTCTTCATAAGTTTTTCTTGTTGGACCATTTTTAAGGTTTTTGGTCCAAAGTTGGAGACTTTATGTGCAAAGAGTCTCCATAAGCTTAGATCTGACCTTTTCTAGTGTAATATGTGTTGAGGAGTCATAAAAATCGAGTCTTGGACGTGGATCTTGTGGCATGCATGAGTTATAGTCTCATTATGGAAAGAGGAAAGGTGTTTTGAGCACAAAGTGACCTTTTCAGCCATGCAAAGGCTTAAAGGTTCCAACTTTATGGTTTAAGACATATTAGAGGAGTCAGATTTGAAGTTTGGATGCAAGTCTTAACTGTTTAAGACCTGAATGTGCTGAATAAGGAAACTGGGCATTATGTCGGGCGTAATCCCAGTACGTGCCGCGTAAGGGGTTGAGTACCCCGTTTCTGGAATGCAAGAGTACGCCCCACGTACAGGAGCTGGTATGCCCCGTGTACTACTTGCTGTTGACTTTTGTTGACTTTTAGGGTTTTAGTCAACATGTGGACTATTGAGTCAGGGAGGGGTAAAAAGGTCTTTTACCCTTCTGTGGAATGTTAGAAGGAATATAGTATAGCCTTGCGATCCATTAATGATTTAGAATGATTATTTGACATGATTAGGCGAGGCTAGTTCGAGGTTACGAGAATCAGACATATCGAGCACGTGAGACTTAAACATCATACGAGGCAAGTCTTCTCACTATACTGTACCTGGAAGGGTACCTATGTGTGACCGGAAGGTTTGGTATGTTATGAGATATATGCATCGTATGAGTTGCCTGTTTCGTATGCGCTATGTATGTGATTTGTATGCTATGTTGATATGGGACAGAAGGCATTATGTTATGGGCCGGAAGGCATTATGTTGTGGGCTGGAAGGCATTATGATGTGGACCAGGAGGTCAGAGAGTTATGGACCGGAAGGTCAACACGGGTAAGACCGGAAGGTTTACCGGGTTGGGACGGAAATCCCCTAAGACACATGGACCGGAAGGTCATGGCCTGGAAGGGCGTATGTGTGTAAGTAGTATATTGGGGGAACTCACTAAGCATTTATGCTTACAGTTGTTGTGTTATGTGTTTCAGGTACTAGCGAGGACCGTGGGAAGGAGCCGGTATGACTCGTACACACACCCGCATGCGGATTTAGATTTAGTTGATCTTGGGATTTGACATGTTTTGTATCATGACTATGTTACATTGGATTTTTATGGTTTGATTTGGATGAAATTATGTTTTTAAGAAATGAAAAATTGTTTTGAAAAATTACGTTGTTACAAGGAACTTAAAAGAGTTAGTTAATGGAATTTACCTAAAGTAGAGCCATACTTTTTGACTCTCCCATCTCTTAGATCTCCTAGGTAAATAGGGCAGCTTCGTCTCTAATGCCCCTTCTCTTGGCAATAAAAGCAAATTGACTCTTTTGGAACATCACATGGAACTACTTCTGACATTGCCTTTCTCTTATTATCAAACTTTTCGATCATGGCATGCCTTTCGTTGCCATTGCCTATATCCATAGAGGTCTGGAAGGCAGATCCACCATTCAACTTTGCTTTTCCAGTGTGCCAAATCGTTGCTGATTCAGCATCAATAAGCATATAGGTGAGATCGATGAGGGTTATGTCGTGGTTCATCATATAGTACTCTCTTACGAACTCACTATATGAGTCAGGAAGTGACTGAAGAACCCAAACAACAGCCAGGTCCTCACAGAAAATAGATCCCAACATTCTTAACCTATCAATGTGTGACTTCATCTCTAGGACGTGTGCACACATTGACTTTCCTTCTACATGTTTTCTTGCAAAAAGGGCTTGAGTGAGTTTGAATTTTTCAATCTTATGAACTCGTGGGTTAGGGAGAACAATAGGAGGAGGTGGAGGAAGCGAAGCATGATCTCGTGTTCCTCGATCGAATCGTGGAATATCATCTTCATGTGAAAAGCTTGTTCCACGGGATTTGGGAAGACCATAGTTGTCATACTTTCACATCTACAAAACGGGAGAAAAATTAAATTCAAGTTATTTGATTGATTGAGTCCTTAATAAATCACCCAAATGAGATATTAAGGCTAGGACCCAACACAATACTCTACAACCTAGAAAAGGGATGCCGTAATCTAGTTGCAGAATATTTGAAGGTAAGTGAATGACGATTCACTAATTTCCACCATGAAAAACGAAAACGAAATTTAAGTTTTAAATCTATTGAAAATTCCTAGATCTTTTGAGATTCATTGAACTTTTTAATGACATGTTTAAATCTCGATATGCCCCTCTAGTTTGTGACTGGGATACCGAGGATCACAAAGTGGGTGTGAATAACCATGCAGACTTACATGGTGCCCCCACATGTTACAGTCACCTATTATGTGTGCCGGTTAACCACACACGCTCCACCGAACTATGACAAACATTGAGTCACCCATTGCTACCTTTTCTTAGAACCATTTAGTGTACCGGTTAACCACACACGCTCCATTAACGTCTTCGCAAGGGCAGAAAGTGTAATTTCATGGAATTGCATCAATTCACTTTTGTCTAAAGTAACTAAGATTGGGAATTTGTAAAAGCATTTAGTTACTTTTGTACTTCATTATGCTTATAATGGAAGGTTTATGTCCTATCCTACCTGTTCGGCTAACGAACCTCCACTAGTCAAGAGTGTGGTGGGTAAGAGTGGATACCCATTCAATCGCCATTTTATATGCAATTTCCTTAAACACCCCTTATAGACCAGCTTCGTGAATGAGGCCTACTAACAGTAAGCCTGACTTTTACTCATACATATATATATATATATATATATATATATATATATATATATATTAGACTTTTAATGTTATATATAGTATAGGGTGTATTTTACACTTTTAAAGTACTAGGTGGTCAAATTTAATAATTATACATTTTAATTAATTAATAAAACCATAAGGGTGTGATTTGAACTTTTAAAAACAATACTAGGTTTTTAGAATTTAACATTTCTAAATTAAACTTTAATAAACTTTTAAATTCCAAAACACTAGGGCAAGTTTTGAAACATTTCAAAACATTAGGGTTTCAACTATTTAAATTTCAAAACAAAATCTTTAAGTTTAAATTTAAACCATAAAACTTACATGGGTACAAATGAAACTTTTTCACAACACAAGGATCAAATAACAAATAATAGAAATTAAATAATTAATTTTGTCATTATCTATATTTGACCTAATTTCAATTTCTTGCAAGATAAGTTACCCAATTAATACAAATAATCAATCTTTAATCATATAAGGAAGTTATTATCTAATCAATTGGTAATTATCTTGTGTTTTGGCAAGGAAAATTTTTTAGAAACATTAAAAATTGTATTTTATAAGTTTAAAAAAAATATGGTAATTATCCTTAAGCAAAACAACAATAAAATCCGAAATTCCCTCTGTCTGACGCTCCGACTCGCCGAGTCACACATTGGAACTCGCCGAGTAGGGCAGGCTCGCCGAGTCAGTTCGAACAGAAGGCCAGAATTCGATTTTCAATTAATAATTCAACATAGCATCACATACAACAGAAACCAATCAAGGCTCTGATACTACTGATGGGTTTTAGCCATAAGAACATTCTATGTGCTCATGCAAACCCTAATGCTTGGATCTAGGTTTCTCTATTGTGCATGCAATGTATCCAAGACTTACAATCTTAGATCTAACATATTATAAACTAAAATTAGGGTTTAGAGGATTACCTTTGATTGTTATGTAGCAATAACAATCTCAAATCCTCCTTGTAATGACTTTAGAAAGCTTAGAGTCACAATTGTCACTCCTCTAATGGCCCACAAATACCAAGAGCAAGAGGATGAAGAATAAGGAGAGAGGAGGCTGCCCAAAAACGTCCAGAAACCCTAGTGGAACTCCTAGACCCGTTTTTGGGGCTTAAGGGTTCTATATATACATGTAGGCTATTAGGGGTTTCAACTAGGAAACCCTAACCTGACTACTTAAGCCCTAAGCAGCCCATGGACTCTTTTAGAACATCCCTTGGAAGATTTCTAATGGGTTTCCCCATAGAATTCGTCCAACCTATTATTCCAAGGTAATCCATAGCCCAAATGCAATTATCTTATAATTACAGTTCCAGTCCCTTAAGTTTAATTAATCTCTTTTAGCCACAAAATTAATTATCAATTAATTCTTGACTAATATTAATTAAACAATATGATTTCTCCTTTAATATATTATTCTCATAATATATTAATAAGTCATAATTAATCTTCTCTCTCCATAATTCATCCTATCAAGTTGCTTTGGTGAAGGCAACCCAAAAGGACCATGCTCCATCGAGTCAAGTACATACCAAAATAATTATGGACTTAGACACGAATCCAACAGTGTTCAATTAAGTTCTATGTTAGACGAATCACAGATCGAATAACAAACTGCTAGACAATAAGTATGACTATTTTCCATGTATTTGTCCGCACGATATCTTGAGAACAGAGGACTATATGATCCCTTGTCTAAAGGATGAGTCAGAGTTCGACAACGGCTTTTAAGAGCTACGAAAACTAATCGGATCCTGAAGTCCTACTTGCATTTATAGTTATTAGATTTATCCGAGTGGGAGATTGTTGGATTAGTGTCTAAGTCCATAACTATATTTGGTATGTACTTGACCCGGTTGCTCCATGGTCCTTTTGGGTTGCTTTTACCAAAGCAACTTGACAGGATGATTTATGGAGAGAGAGAGAGAGAGGATATTATTGTTTATTAATATATTATATGAATAATATATTAAAAGAAAAATCATATTAGTTAATTAATATTGATCAAGAATTAATTAAGAAACTGATTTTGTGATCAAAAGAGATTAATTGAACTAAGGGGGCTGAAATTGCAATTATAAGATAATTGGATTTTGGGCTTTGGATCTCTTGGATTATAGGGTGGACGATTTTAAGGTGGAAGCCCACTTAGAAATCGTCCAAGGCCTTGTTTTGGAGGGTTCCATTGGACTGCTTAAGGCCTAAGCTATCCAATTAGGGTTTTGACTGAAACCCTAACAACACACCTATATAAAGGACCCCAGGGCTTCATATTTTGGCTACACAAGAAAACCTAGAGTTTTAAGAGCCGAAATTAAGCCTCCATTCCCTCGCTTCTAGAGTATCTTCTTTCCTTGGTGTTTGTAAGCCATTAGAGCCGAAATTAAGCCTCCATTCCCTCGCTTCTAGAGCTACTATCAAAGGTAATCATCTAAATTTGTTTTAGTTGTAGATTTTGATTTTAGAGTATGCTAGATTAGGGTTTACAAGCTTTGGATAAATTTTCATGTCCAATAGAGAAACCTAGATCCAAATCTTTAGGGTTTTGCATGTGATACTAAGCTCTCTAGTTTCCAGTTCTCCCGACGCATACCCTATGCCTGAGCTTCCCTGATCAAGCTCACGAGTGGGGAATCCACTTATATCCTCATAAATGTCACTAAAGTAGAAGGTCTGGCTAACTTACGGCTTACAACGTCTGCAACCACGTTTGCTTTACCAGGGTGGTAAAGGATCTCACAGTTGTAGTCATTGACTACATCCAGCCACCTACGCTGCCTCATATTTAGCTTTGGCTGATCCATAATGTACCTCAAACTCTTGTGGTCCGTGTAAATGGTATATCGTACCCCATAGAGGTAATGTCTCCAAATATTGAGAACGAATACCACCGCTCTCAACTCCAGATCATGTGTGGGGTATCTCGTCTCGTGCGACTTCAACTGCCGCGATGCGTAGGCTATCACCCGTCCTCTCTGCATGAGGACCTGTGATAGATGCATCACAGTATACCACAAAATCCTCCACTCCCTTGGGGAGGGTCAAGACTGGAGCCTCGCACAACCACTGCCTGAGGATCTCAAACACCCTTTGCTGCTCAAGGCCCCACCGGAAATCCACCCCCTTACTCGTCAGAGGAGTGAGGGGGTACTGCAACCTTGGAAAAATCCTGTATGAACCTTTGGTAGTACCTTGCCAATCCCAAAAAGCTCCTGACGTATGAGGGAGATTTCAGAATCTCCCACCGCATATCCACCTTGATTTTAGCCGGATCGACCAAAATCTCATCCTGGTTAACGAGATGCCCCAGGAACTGGACCTCTCGTAACCAAAACTCGCTCTTCGAGAACTTGGCATAAAGCCGTTCTCACCTCAAAACCCCCAATAACTCCCACAGATGCTCCTCGTGCTGCTCTCGAGTCTTGGATACACTAAGATATCGTCAATGAACACTATGACCAAACGATCGAGCATCGGTCTGCGGACCCGATTCATCAGGTCCATAAATATCACCGGCGCATTGATGAGCCCAAACAGCATCACCACAAACTTGTAATATCCATAACGAGTCCTGAACGCAGTCTTCTCCACGTCCTCCTCCCTCACTCTGACCTGATGGTACCCGGATCTCAAATCAATCTTGGAGAACCAAGATCCTCCCTGTAACTGATCAAATAGGTCATCTATCCTTGGGAGTGGATAACGGTTCTTCACCATTAACTTGTTCAACTCCCAATAGTCTATGGACATTTGGTGCGACCCATCCTTCTTCTTCACGAATAGTATCGATGCTCCCCATGGAGAATTGCTCGGACGAATGAATTACTTGCTTAGCAGTTCCTACAGGTGTGACTATAGCTCCTGCATCTTCGGTGGTGCCAACCGGTACTGCGCCTTGGCGACAGGGGCCGCACCAGGACTTAGGTCGATTCTAAACTCGACCTGTCTCTCTGAAGGCACTCCAGGTAACTTTTGGATTAATATCTAAGTCCATAAATATATTTGGTATGTACTTGACCCGACCCGGTATGGTCCATTTGGGTTGCACTTCACCAACACAATTTATATGGATAGTCTTTTGAGAATAGTATATTTATGATTTATATTAATATGTTATAAGTTCTAATATATTAATATGGAATCATATTATTTAATTAGTATTGATCAAGAATTAATTTAGAATTAATTAAGTGATCAAAAGGAACTAATTAAATATGGACTCTTATATATATGGAATGGGCCAAGTTCATTTAGGTTGGGCTAAGCTATCATGGATAGTCCATGAAGTTTTAACCCATGGATCCTATGAAATGAAAGGTCATGGGTATTAGGGTTTACATGGATGTAACCCTAATCTTCCATACTATATAAAGAGGCCTTTGGCACAAGAAATGACACTAGTGTGTGAGGACATAAGAGTGGGCTGATTTTAGTGTGCATACATATTCTCTCAAGTTCTTCCAAGGTGTTTTGATGATTTGTGATTCCACTTGAGGCTTCCACACTATTGGGGCTAAGCTCTTAAAGCTTGAAGACATCAAGCTACATCAAAAGGTATGTCATCTAGCTAGAACTTTGTAGTATATGTGCTTCCTAATATGCTAGTTAGGATGAAACCTTGGAATATTTAATATTTGCATGTATAATAGAGAAAACATAGATCCAAGGTTTATAGGGTTGCATATACACCATAGGAGTGTTAGAATGCTCAAAACCCAACAGTGGTATCAAAGCCTAGGCTTGTTTTCTTGTTATACTTGCTTAAATTGCTGAAAAATCAAAGATTTGTGGTGTCTGGGCACGGGACTCGACGAGTCCAAGTGCAAACTCATCCAACTCGCCGAGTTGGTTCATGCACTCGACGAGTTGGACCCCCTGACAACATATCTTCGAGTTTTAAAGCTGGAATTGGTCTAGAATCATTACCTTAAGCTGTTTTGGGCTTATAAAACCTATTTTTAAAGTGGTAATGATTATAGTAAACCAATTTCAAGGTTAAAATCAAAATTTCAAGTTTTATTTATGTTGATGTAATTCTTGAAATTGTTGATATGGATTGTTCATGCTTATGAGTCTTGGTAGATCATAGGAATTATTTACAAAAGTGTTTGTTAGTTAATTCTTGATCTAAATGTATTTTAATGGAATCCATAATTTTTCCTCAAGTTATGGATTACCAAAAGTTTTTTTTGTGTTAAATTGTTTTATGAGTTATTTTAGTTTAATGAAAAATATGTGTTAGTTGTTTTCAATCCAAATTAATCTAAAAGTTGTTCATAAAATGTGTTTTTGTAACTTGTGTAACGCCCGGGTTTCAGGGCTAAGCATTTTTGTCAATGTAATAGTCTAGGTCAACTCTTGTAACTCTTTTTGAAATAATAAAGAGGAAATATTTGAGTATTATGTGAATTATATGTGTTTATTATTTAATTATAAATGTATAATTAATAAAGAATAAAAATGAGCGTCAAAATTAAAGTGTGAGATAATCCCGATATCTCTACATAAAGTTGTAGAATATGTCTCAAGGTTTCCGTTCATATAAGGAACGCCGAAATCCGAGTTATAACGAAGAAGTTATGACCCGTCGAAGTTTCACGACAGAACCGGCACGATACCGGGAAGCGTGAATAGTGAATTTACGATAGAGCGAGATTTAGCCTTAGTGATCTAAACGAAAGTCGTAGAATATGTTAAACTAAGAGCATCGATAAAAAGAACGCCCAAATCTGACTTCGTATGAAGAAGTTATGAGATTTTAAACAGACCAATCCTGTCCCGGCTTGTTAAAAATATAACTTTAAAAATAAAGTCAAAATTAGCCGACGGAGTCTAAACGAAAGTTGTAGAGTACGTCTTCACCTACGCGTGGATATAAAGAACGTCAAAAACGGAGTTCGTATGAACGAGTTACAAATTATAATAGCATATTTACGTATTAAAATAAAGTATAAATCATGTATACGTACACACATATATATATATATATATATATATATATATATATATATATATATATATATATATATACATATGTATATATCATTAGAAAGGTATCGACGATGCGGTCATTATAAGACTAATGTTGAGTTCTTTCGACATTAGCTTAGTACAAATATCATTAAATCCATTTATAATAGTATTATAAAGGGGTGTTTAGTTGTTTATATAACTAAAAGGTCATTAAGTAATTATGGAGGGTAGTTTTTGAAAATTCAATTAGTATAAATAAGAGCCTTGGGCTCTCATATTTCTTGCACCATTCTCTTGATTCAAGAGTCTTTCTCTCCTTATCCCCCGAGCATTTCGGTCCCTCGTGATTCGACTTCTCTTTCTGTAGCTTAGTATAGTAAGGTGAGCGCTGAAGCGCTGCACGAATCTTTCTTAGAAAGATTCAGCGACGAAGTTCTGCCCCTGCAGAGCCCGACTCCTAGCTAAAACCCCCTTGTAAGTAAGTTATGCTTATCTTATTTTAATATAGCTTATATTTAAAATTAGTATTGTTATTATGAACTTATAATAAATATTTGAGCTATTATTATAACTTATATAAGTGTCGTTATAATATTTTTTTTTAACTACTCGCGGTACGGGGAATCTGGTTTAAAGGGCCGCATAGGGTTGTTGGATTTCAGAAGTGCTATATGCCAAAATGGTCCTGCCCTCCGGTGTTTTATGTCTGGCCCCTGTCTGTACATAGTGGTTGGAAAATATTGTTTAACGCTTATATAATAATAATAATACTAAGACTAATAGTTGGTCACGGTAAATATTAGACTAAAATTTAGCGATAATAATGTTAGGTTTCGTCGAAGGAAAATAGAATCGTTAGAAGCAAGCGCTGCCCGATTTTGGAATCATCACCTTAACAAGTGAGTGCATAGTTACTTTCAGCTTACACATAGATATGAAGTATTTTATATAAATTACGTGCTATATGTGCATATTATCTGAATACTTGCTATCTATGCTAGATGAACATTGTTATACATGTTTTCAATGATTTAAACTGTATATGTATTTTATATCTACGAAAATGTTGGGGTAAAACATGGGTAGATGTAATAGCTGATGTGTGATAAAATGATGAGAGGCCTCGATGTTGATGTTGTTGATTCTGTCATCTAGCGGAGTATGGATGACGACCACGGACTCTTCTAGATAGTCCAGTGGAACGCTAGCAGGCTCACAACCTGTAGGTGTTTGTGAACGACGTGTTCACCGGTGTACTCCATCCCCCACATGGTTGCCTTTAGGACATTTATTGCTGAGGAATCCCCTTAGCAGTAGTGTCCGTCCCGATGATGATCCTTAGGCTAGGTCCCTTATGATAGGTGTTTAGGGACGTAAAGTGAGGATAACGGGAACGGGTAATCGGGTTATTGTTGATTGATGAAATTAATAAACTTATTTATTGTGGGTTGAAAACCCTATGTGCTCACCAGGCTCCCAAGCCTGACCCACTCAGTTTTATGTATTACAGGTAGTGGCGCATGAGCATAGATGTGATGTTTTGGACGAGGGATTACGGATATAGGCCTGTAGATATGAAATAATGTAGTAAGGCTTATATTGTACTGTTTATGCTTTTGATCTGTACGAACATGACATCCCAAGTCTTTTAATGAAATACATTTCTATGGAAATGCTTTTGATAAATCTTTATCATATTTTGTTTTGGGACAAATTCCGCAACACTTTCATTTAAAATGTAACTCTGATTTTTAAACAAAGCATAAACAAACCGGTCTTTTCTGGCCGTGATTTTGGGGATGTCACAGTTGGTATCAGAGCATTAGTTTAAGCGAACTAGGAATTTGTAGGATTTCTAGACTTAAACTTAGAATGCTAAGCGATGATTGTGAGGTGTGAGCACTAGCTTATTTTAGGAATTGTGCCTAAAATGATTTTATGTGCTAAATGCTTTGTGCATAATATGCTGTTAATTGTTCGGATCTATGGTCTGTTGCCGACCGGATCTGGAAACCTTATGTGTTTAGGATTCTAAACGTACAACTACGATATTAGAACTAGCATGTAAACGTTTCGGAGTGATAAGGACGATTTAAAACGTCTATCCTAAAGAAAGATCTAAATTCACCTTATTCGGTGTATAGATCAAGATGGCAAGGACCCGTAGCGGAAACGTGAACGCAAATGGAGGTAGGAACCAACCCCCAGTGGTTCAGCAAATACATGTTGTAGAAGAAGTTGCACCTGAACCAGTCACGATGGCCGGAGTGCAAGCGATGATCCAGGCTATGTTGGATCGTCAAATGGAGGAAACTAGACGTTTGCTCCAGCAAAATCGAGAGGAAGGCACTATTCAAATCGAACAGCCCGAGTTGAACGAAGGGCAGACTGAGGAAGGAAACTACAGTGGAACTGTTGGTCAAGTCAACCAACCAATAGTTCAAGAAAATAACCAAGATGACGGATTCGAGAGAAATGGATGCAAGTACAAGGATTTTCAGACTTGCAAGCCATCGACTTTCACGGGAAAGGAAGATCCAATCGGAGTCATGGATTGGAT